>NW_021680342.1:269148-309381 GCF_001412515.2 Diachasma alloeum | reverse complement strand
AGGGAAGGGGGAATTTATATGCAAGCCTGCAACACTTCTCAGCCTTTTTTGAATGGTTCAACCCTCCTTGAGAACACGATTGCGCCACCGACTTTTAATAACCCATCTCCAACCCCTTTAGTTTGTATTTTCCTTTCTTTTCAACGCCCTGGCTAAAGAGACCCTGAGCCTCATCGTCAATCCCTTCCTCCCCCCCCCTCCCTTTCCTGTTAAGAATCAGGCTATTACACTCTCGAGTCTTGAGAGAGTGGATATATACATCTATAGGTAACCGCGAGAGAATTAAAGAAAAGAAGAAAAGTGAAGAGGAGTCGATACTTCTCCTGGTCTCGACCCCTCGAAATTAATAACGAAGAGAACGCTGGGGCTAGTCTAGAAGGCATTCAGTATCGAAGGACTCTCATCGCGGATTTAATAAGAGCAAGTGCGAGAAAGAAGGGGGACCCGATCGAGCGTGACTGCGAGGGATTGATTCGAGTGAGATAGAAATTAAAAGAGGAGTTGGGAAAGTGGGAGGGAGGTGGGGGGAGGAAATAATATGGCCCGGTACAAAGCTTCTGCGGCTAGAGAGGACTTTTTTTCTCTTCTCTAGGAGGACGAAATGATAATAAAGCCAATAATTAAGATACGGTATAGGCGGGTCATTGTATTGGGTTGGATGGGAAGAATGAGACGAGGATTTCCAGGAAACAATGGAGTGACGGGATATTGTTACAATAGTGGAATTATGAGATTTTTACGGGAATTAACAAAATAGTACGAGGTATTACTCTTGTGTTTTCGGAAGGGACGGGCGTGAGGGGTGGCAGAGGGATGGAATATCAGATGAATTTTTCAGCATATTTACACTTGCATAATTAGACAAATATTATGGCCGATTACACGTTTAATTTTGAAAAAAAAAAATTTTGTGAAAAAAATTTTCATTGCATCAAGTATTTCTTAAAGTTCTACATCGTTAGAAGAAAAAATTAAAATTTCCTGGAAGGTCCCGTTGTAATTTTCCAGAATGCTAAGAATTCAAGAAAAAATCGAATCAAAAAATCAGTGGGAGTCGGGGGTAATATTGCGTAATTTCATTTCGATGAATAATTGTTTCATTCGTTGGTAATTTCGCTTATAGGAAATTCCATAGTTTGCAGTTTCCCTAGAACGAAACCGAGCTGAGATAAATTAAACATGCGCAGATAGTGATCAACATTTTGTATTAATAATCAGAACAGAACACAAGATTTGATTTTCAACGGGTGGGGAAATACCGGGGCATTAGTGTAGGTCGAGACATGTACGTTTGGAGAAAGCAAATTGATGTTATCTGCCGATCATGATGTATGATCAATGGTCATGATAAATTCAAATGGTTGCTCGATTTTTTTCCCCTCATTGATCTCACACGTGTGATAAAACCATTGCAGGTGAAGAAAGGATCATTTTTTTTTTGTAACAGCTATCGAGAAATCCCAATTCCCGAGGAGAATAGCTCGAAATAGGCGACAAAGGGGAAAACATTGAGGATAAGGAGAAGTGAGGGAGGAGGGGAAACAAAAGCGATCGCGTATGAACGGCAATTAGCTCCTCTAATGGGGTGGAGAAACAAAACAAAAGAGCCAACTGGCACAATAAGACTTGCCCCCATGAAAGGCGAGTATAAGGTGGTTGGAAAAAAAAGACGGGTTGAAAAAATAAAAGTAGAGGAACGGAGGAAAAAGGAGCTAACTAAAATGGAAGAACGGAAGAAACTGGTGGAGGAACAATGGGCAAGGACCACCTCACTGGCCAAACACGCTAAGGCTTTCTCTCGCGACACCCGGGCACGCTCTTGTATGAGAGAGGTGTGAGTGTAGACTCGTGGAATGGCTAATAATGAGTCGGAAAGCGGGGGCTGCGCCCTGAATAAGCCCGCAATATCGTGCTAGATTAAACTGATCTCTGAAAAGACAAAGGTGTAATGGGGGGAAAAAATCTTTGTTGGATAAATATCGTGGGGGTGAATGCATTCAAATTGAAGGAAGAAATAGAAGAAAAATTGCATCATCAGTGTATTGGAAATTTCAGCTAAAAGTTTTTAACAGTGTTGATTTCACTCATATCTTCATAAACAAATTATTTCTTGAAACGAAACGAAAGAAAGAACTCCGAAATAGAATAAATATCTAATTCACTCAAAAGAGATAGATACCCATAATAAAATATAACCCCCCAAAAAATCTTATTTCACCGGAAAAAATCCTCGACAGATTAAAACAGTGTTTGAAGAAAGAAAAAGAAACAAATCAAAATAAACAAGATTGCGGGTGAGTGGGCGTTTTACTGGGTGGCTGACGGTAGTGAAGATGGAAGCAGCTGACGCCCGGAGTTCTTTAATTAAAACTGACCACCCGTCCTACCTCTTCCACGCTCGTGTGCAATAACGAGATTTATTTCATAATACCTAACACAGAGTGTACGTTTGCAACGGAATAGTGGGGGTAAGAATCAGTTACGAACGGGGGTGGAAGGAAGGGCTCTCTCTCTCTTTCATCTCAGCTTCGAGAGACTTTTTACCGTTTTCAGGGAGTAAAAGTTTTTCCCTCATCTTCAGTGTAAAATTTCCGCAGTATCGCGCATCAGTTGCATTACGTTATTAGGGTAGTAGTGCGATATATTACTGAATAAAACGTGTTACCACGAATGGGGTGGGGAGTGGGGGATGGATGTTGCGAATGATTGAGAAAAAATTGGGAGATATATGGGGAAAAACGTATTGATTTGGATAGTCGCGCGTGCTCGGGGTCGGTGTGGCGAATGTACTTTAACATCTTGAAGTCAAAAAAATTGAGTGGATGGGGGAGGGGAGGTGCGTTGTCGACGAGACGAGGGAATAAGACGCGTTATGCTCAAGTGCATTGTATGTCGTGTGCCCATTTTTCTCCATTATTCTCAACTTCTTCCTATTTTTGGGTCGTTTTAGTCAATATTTTTTTTTTTATTTATGTGAAAAAAACTTCATCCCGACGGCTTTCCCAGTCTAAATTATCGAAATATTTTTCCTCAGTACTTTTTCATCTCGATGAAGTCTTGACAGGTCCATAAAGACTCGAGTTCTTCCATTTTCTATTATTGTAATGGTAAAACGAAGAAAATACAAATCAGTCAGAGGGGAGTAAGCCCAACGAGTTGGCGCTTTACTCTGTGGGTATACTTTCTTGACATTAATCGGTTCGTATACGAGGTATTTCACCAGCTGGAATATGTCCGAGAATAGTTTCTACGGTTAGTCAAAATAGTGGGAATGATGGAGTGGAAGGAGGGTTTTGGTCTTTGCTTGATTATTAAAGTGGGTTTGACGAGTGAAAATTGAGACATTTCCGTTCTTTTATTTCTGATGGACAGTGCGCAAAGGCGTACATTTCTCGAATTCATCCTGATGTGTTTGTGAGAGTTCTAATTTTTATCTGCTCTCAAATTATGAACAATTAATCAATTTATTTATTAAAAACTTGAAAGACGAGAATGAGATTCATTACGATTCATGACATTTATGGATGAATTAGAATGCAGAAGCGATGAACTGATGAATTTTGGACATAATAACCATGAGTAAATCAACAATTCTGACGCAGCTCACTTGTGTATCGAAATGGAGAGGAATCAAAGGATTAAAATCATTTAAAATCTACCCTCACCCTCGTGAAATCAATTTTTCCGTGTCCTTTAAAAGTTTCAATAAAGTGATTCATCCCAATACCAACGAAAACAACAAGATATCGCGGTAAAGTTATCGTCGCGCATTATCCTCGCCTTCTGGTGGTCAATGCACCCGGGCATTCATGTACGCTTCCATTTGCATATTCATAATGCTCTATGCCCGCGATGGTATGCAACGAGAATGTAGAAATGCCGGGTCTACGGCTGGTGCTTAAAGGACTGCATTTGCTATGAGGTTGAAAGTGGACTCGTAGTTGAAGTTTCGAGTTAACATGTATCTCTATCTTCCTTCAGCCTCGTTTTCCCCATATACACATCGATTACGCTGTGCACCCGTTCATCCCGACGTTTATCTTTCCATCTTGAAATAACAACTCAAAATTCACCGAGGGAGGGAAAGAAATGCCTCAAAACTATCCTCAAATGAAGACGCTTCTTGTTGCTTTTCTCAAGCCGTTTGTATTCCCAAATTCAAGTTATTTTTAGTGTCACAAATTGAGACATTAAGGCATGCATTCTACACATTCTAGATTTCTAACTCGAGGATTTTTTTATTTCGAACTTATGAATAGAAAAAAATGTGATGAACAGAATAAATGTCTCAAATTTGGTGAATTGTACATCTGTAAACATCAACCCTTGAACTGCCCGCTTCGCAAAACCCCGTCGATTCATCAGGGAGTGACCTTACCATGCGTTATCGAGCGGTTTTGCGGTGACAGACGAGGACGTGAGCATCCAAACGATTTTGCCGCCCTTAAAATTTCGAATTTCCACTCGCCAGAGCAATGACAGTACGTGCCACGCATCTGGAAAAACCCGCGAAACACCTCCACCCGGGAAAAATAAAACCAAAATACCGCATAAAGTAAAGATAATGATGCTCATCTCATTCCTCTTCTTTCACTCGGATTATCTCTTCGGTGGTGTACACACTCTCTCTCAGCTGTTCTGCGCGTAAACACGTGCGCGACGAGGGGGGTATTTCCTCGTGTGTGCGCGTGCGGGCGGCGCGTGTGCGGGCGTACAGTATGTAACATTGAATTGGTATACGGTATTTTTCGTGTGTGCGAACGTATAACCGTGTGAAATTAGTGGTATGTGTGGAGACCAAAACGAGGGAGGCAATGCCAGTAGCTCAGACGCGCCGGAGCGACTAGCAGCCATTTTACTCGATCCTCCTGACAACATATTGCGTTTTTGTATATTTGATTGAGTTGTGATTACAAGGTGGCATTAACTGTTTCATTGTCCAGTGGTTTTTCAATATTTTCCCGAATTGCCGCGAGTGGATGTCTTTGTGGTGCATCGCAAACTGTGATATTGTGCCTAATTCTATCAACAATATCATCGATGTTCGTCAAATAGTATCGGGAAACTCGGGCTTGATTGGAGGTTCCGGTGAAATTTTGTGTCAGTTTTACCCGCGGCTTCTGTTTCGCTTTGACGCTGTTACAGTATCACGTGTCCACGCGTACAAGTACCGAGAGTGGGAAACACCGAGTTGTCCTTCCCCGGGTTACGGATTCACGAGTGAGATAGGGTGACAACAGGATAAAGGTGAAAGAGAGAGGTGCAACAGCCACCACGAGGTGAGGCGCAATTCTCTGCGCAGGACCGTTTAAATTCACCCGCCTGCTTTGCATACCGCTTCGCTACCACCTACCATGCCACCCACCTATCCCACCCGTTCTCAACGAGAATCGTCCTGGTAACCGCCACCACCCCCACGGTCTCTTCCGGCGAATCCGCGGACTGGAGCCCAGTTCAATTATATCACAAAGTACCTTTTCTTACCCCCTTTCCTTTCCACTTTCATTTCATTCTGGGCTGATTTCTCTTTTTCGTTTAATTTTCTTCCATTTTTTTTTCGCTCTGCTTTCTTTAACTAGGATTTTTTCGTTTTTCTGTTTCTCCTCTTCATTCGAGTAATCCAGTAACTCGGGAATTAACCGGAAATCTCGTGATTTTTGCGTTCAAAGGGAAATTGGTTTTTATTCTTTACTCAGTTTGGTTGGAGGGAATTGTTGGGTTCTCGGTGGGTCTGAGGTTTTTGACTTCAGGTTAGAACCATAGCATGCCCCAACATTGGCAGCATTGACCTAGAAATGAAGTGCGTGTGGGGCGCGCGCCTTTCCCACACGCTTTTGGCAGCAGCCACGTTAGTTTGGATTGAAATTTAAGAGTTTGAGGATTTGTACATTGCTAACAAGATGTTCAACTCGGATTCCAACGGGGTGTCGATAAATCATTCATGAGTCAACTTGATTTGTTTTGAATTTCTCCTGTCGTAGAAAGAGTATAAGAAAAACATGAACGAAAAATTGTAGAGAAATTGCGCTACGCTTTATCCGTTTTTCTTTTACCTCTTCACCAACTGCCCACAAATTTTAGAAGATTTATGCTTTATCCTTTGATCCTTGATTTCAAATGAAGTTTGCTGAAATACAATTTTCTCTCCATTACAGTGTTCAAAAATTTTAGCAGGAATTTCCGATAATTCATTGAAAATTTCTATTTTGTGAAAAAATCATTGGAAACTGTAACTTCTAGTTCAATTGTGCCAATAAAATTCTGTAAAAATGGGGAAAATTCAAGTATGTTGCGGAATTTTCGTCTCCCTGTCGCATTTCTAAAAATTACGAAAAACAAGAATTACGCAATAACTATTTGATTGAGCCAATTAGTCAATACACGTGGACTGAAAATTAAAGAAAAAATTGGCCACAACCAGAGAAGCGAATCCGGTCAAGTAATTAGACGCAGGAAATCGTTCAATTGCGTGATTCATTGGGTAGAGTTGATTCAAATTGCCCACCGTATTAAACTACAACGCGGTGAAATCCCGTAATTATTACCATCAACTAACGTATCCTGCGTGATCACGCACCCATCGAAAACTGCGTAGTTGGAGAATATCGCAATCCCCAATACAAAATTCCCGGAGAAGTGATGAGTTCCCTCGGCAAAACTACTGCTACGAGAGACGTCAAAACGCCAAGAGATGCTCTCCTCTCGGTGTTAATGTTGTCCCACGTAATGAGCGAGTTGGCTCCACCATGCGCATATTTTCTTTTACGATGCCTAAATATAATCCTGACGATGCTATGAGCGCCCTGGAACGATCGACGTTAACCCGAAAATTTCGAGAAAAAAAAAATCATCCTCGTCTGGTCATACACACTCGCACTATTTAGAATATAGATTTGTCGGTGGTAACAAGAGGGGGAAAAAAAAGTAATGAAACGAGACAGAGGCATGTGGCCCGCCCCCGCCCGACAGCCACCCGTGCCAGACCGATTAAGGCGGCCCGCGTGCACTTTCGTGTCGATCGGCTTGCGCTACTCTCTGCGGCTGCCTCATTTATTTACGGGGTGTATTCATTTTTTTTACTCTTTTCGGCGGTCAGTGAAAATAAATGAATGTCCCGATGTCGTGGCGCGCTTGCATTATTCCCGCTCTGTTCTTCACCATCGAACGAGTAATTACATGACCACCAGTAATAAGATCTTTGTTTTTGCACCTGTCGCGCGTCACCCAATTCTCCTTAAATTTGTTAATGACCAGACGAGAATGCACATAACATCGGTCAAATCATTGAATTCTCGGAAACAAGTGGATTCCAGCCGAAATTTAAATGACCCGGGGAAGAGGTGGCGTCCGGGATGTCCCCGGTATCGCTCTATTCTCTAGTTATTTTTCGTGCCTCCCGGTGACATTCGCGTGTGGTCGAACGCTCTCTGCTTCCCCAACACGCCAGACGACAATTAACCCGACAAACCGAGCGAGTGAACGCGCGTCGTCCGAGTCAACCCTCTTATGAACCCCCTTCTCTTCAATACAGCTAGCCATTGGGGGTGTAAGGCCGTCATTATCCTGATTATTATTCCAGGGTGGCTTAATCACACGCTGTCGAGCCGTGTCATTGTTTCCTACGGATTGTTATTTCTATTTTCTTTCAATTTCAATTTTTTTCTTCTTTCGTCTTTCATTCTTTGGTTTCTGCTTTTTCAAGCCCCGAGGAGCCCCTTCTGGGCTTGAATTTTTCTGTCAGACTCTTTATCTCGTTCAGTAAAAGACCCATTAACCCAAATGAGAAATCAAAATCCCACCGTATATGCCAGTTGATCGTACTCCTTAGGGTGGCAGTGGCAGGGTGAAAAGGGGGTGGCTCCCGGCAGTTTATTTCAATCGACGTCCGGTCCAACGACGGGACACTTACTGTTCCCCCCATTGCACCGTACATTTCAGCTTTCGAGCCCCAATTTTTGCTCAATGTTTTATTCCTGCTCTCTTAATTTTTTTTTCTCTCGTTTAAGTTTTTTTTCCATCGGTTTCCCCGAAACGATTTTTTTTTCGTTCACCCAAACCCCCGCTAGTGTCCTTCGTTTTTTCAGCCCCTCATTAAAGCCACCACCGCGTTCGTGCGGCTAATTACCTGTCCCTCTTGTCCCCTCTTACCCTCGGTCCTTCTCCACTGTCTTCCGATCAAAGCAAGAGCCGTTACTGGCACCTCCGAGTACCAGTAATTTAGAGACTAATCACCGTAATCTTTCCTTTTCTTTTTTAAATGTTTTCTGGGGTTTTTTTCTCTCGCTCCACTACACCACCCGATACAATTCTTACCGGTGGGCTCTTAGCGCAAGATCCTTCGGGCTTGATTTGCTACTTCAATTATACCACGGGGCAGGCGATTGAAAACAAGGACAGAGAGAAATGAGGGTAAATTCAGATAGGAAGTGTACGGGGGTTTAGTGAATAGCGACATTTATTCAAACATCGGATGGAGGTAAACATGAAACCAGGTGCTCAGAGCGAAATACGCAATGTGACTTGATTGGGCTTCCTATTATTATTTATTAGTTAATTGAAAATGTAAGGAAGTTGTGAAATTTTCATCTTGAATTCTAGCTGAGACTTGAAATTTCATAAACTTTTCTCTCTTAAATCGAATTGAATGTCACTCCTCTTGAAATTAGCGCTTCCTCAATAAATTTTCCACCGATGCCATTTCATTCATTTTTATCCATACGTGATTATTTCTACCACATTAAGACTTCCACAACTCATCAAAGTATTCTCATTGCAAAGAAGGGGTGAAGGGGTTGAAGGTAAAATAATCTATACATGTGAAATAGCAAGTCTGCTGCCGGTTGGAATATGCTCTAATTTTAGTCGATTGCCTTGCTCCCTCACCAAGGATTATAATTAGATACAGAAATACCCGCGAGAGAGCCACCCACTCCACAAGAAAAACATGTACACATGGGTCCAACGGTTTTTGCATGTAGTGGAAAAAGCTCGGGCAGCTGTCTTCGTCATCTAGATCGCATACATATCGTAATAAGCGTCTATGGACTGTCGAGCTGTAGCCGACAGTGGTGGATTCATTCGTTAACACGAAAATTGTTCGCATTATTATACACGAGAGATGGAATAATTCGAAATGCCTGAATCCCAGTTGTCCATTTTCCGAATATATACGGACTTCGGTATAACGTATTCGTCGCCAGAATCTTTATACCCGAGTCTGACGATGTTTGAATTAATAATGATTCAATCCACAGGGGTTTGGTAAATTGGTAGAGTGAGGTTTGGTTATAAATCCACGACCGGCTTATTTACATTCCGTGGATTTTTTTATCCCAAGTTTAATCAATTGGTCTGATGGTGGGAATGAAGAGAGGGTGAGAGGAGGAACTGATACATAATCCAAAGAAATTCACGGAGCTACGGTTGGAGTGAAGACGAGAGAAGGAGAGACGGTTTTTTCCCAGCTAAAGCATTGGCCAAATATTTATTTACTCCGCAGTCGGGTAATTAATCAACGTACGTGATAGAAGCGAACGATGCGCTGTGGCCGTTAGTGAAGAGCCATCACCCCCCGTTTTTGGTCTAGGAGGGGAGGTTGAGGGAGAGAGAATGAAATAAACTCGAAAGATAGAAGGAGATGGGAGAGGGGGTGGGGGAAGAACATTCGATACTTCGGGGACGGGTGTATGCGGCCCCTAATGCGGGAGAGGTAATTATTATACGAGCCAATCGATACGGCGATGAGCAAGCGACGATGAGAAAGAAGTCCAATAGTTGCGTTAGACCAATGTTGGAAAAAAAATGTTAGAGAAGTCTTTTTTGGGCAGAGTGTTAAAAATCGGGGGATCAATTTTGTGGGAATTCAGAGCACGTGATTCTGTGCACATATACATACAATTTTGATCATATAGTTTCACGCACATTTCAAGCAATTTCTTCAGTGAAACTTCAGGAAACTATTGAAAAATCAATGAAAAAGGTCAATTTCAGTTCAATTATTCCATCAAAATAGATAGAAGTTGAGAAAATTCATGTAAACATCTTCTGAAAATTTCAACGCATTGCTGCTGCTGTTGAATGTTGAAAAAATTTCGAGCGACAAACTTCACCTATGTCCATTGAATTCTATTTGTTTTTATGTAAACCTGTTCGTGAGAAACTTCACCCTTCCCCCCTTCCGCAGGGTCGTATTCCTGTGAAATGAATAAACAATTAATCTTTTTTTTTGAGAAGTGGAACTTTGGCCGAGGGAAGTATAGGCAATTTCCTACAAACCCCTATAACATTCGTGAAATATGTCGACCCTTTCGACCTATACCAATTCGTCCAACATATTCGGCCACATAAACCCTGTAATTTTGGGTCTGCATGAACGTCAAAAGTTGTAGTCTCGCTCTCACTTTCAGTACCTCCCTCGATACGAGATGAATCGAGCCGGAAGGAGAAGTTGCGTAAGCAGTTGTACCACCCGGTACGAATCGTCAGTCTGAAAGAAAGCAGTAGAGAGAGGGAGTGGTGGTATGGTACTTCCGTCTGGCAGTTGCAGAGGTACCCGAACGAATTCGTGCAAAATATATTTTTCTTTTAACGAAAAGGCTTTGCTGTTGCGTTTGCAAGCTGAAACGTTTCTTCAACTGTGAGGGAATTATTCTGGAAAAATTGGAGAGATGAGAGAGTGGATGAAAAAAAAGAATTGACATTAAAAATAAAATTCTAAACGATATCTCGGGGAATTTTTCAAGCGCGAGATGAGAGAGTATCCTTGAGGAGTGTTGAATAATGGTTCACGAATACATGATAAAAATAAATTTGAAAAGCCACTAGAGACGATGAGATTTTCATCCAACGTTGATTTATATTCCCCCTTGGTTACTCGGTTTGAATTCTACTCGTACATTAATACGACTGTTCCTCGTGCACAATTCTTTGTCCAGTGAGAATTGAGACGAATCAAAATATATTCACAACTATTAATAAATACCGATAGATTTCAGTGAGAGGTCGTATTTGTAAAATCATTAAAAATAAAACTTTTCACGATGAAACGAGAGCACGTCAAACAGGGACACAGTCATGTTGAGGACATACGATAGGTCGAAAATATTTTGTAGATTTATGCGAATAGACATGACTTGCCAAATGGATGCTGAGAGAGGCGTGTGCCAACGGTGGTTTAATTATCCCCTGCTTACTATTTTGGCTGATGCGTTATACGTGGAATAGCGTATACTAGTGCAGCATAAATAATTAACATCGTAAGTTGGTTGTGTTTATTGAAGGTGCGTCACAAGAACTGAAGCGTTGTTAGCGTGCCAGAAGTAATCCTCTCTTGCTGAACAACATGAGGTACCTGGTGTCAGTTCTTCAAGAGTTGTCATCGAATTGTCACCCCTGCTGACACCCACACAAGGCGAATTAAACGAGAAATCTGAAATTCGAGATGAATCGTGAGGTTCTGAGTAGAGAGCTAGAAGAGATCTGGGGATTATCAAGAAATTTGGATCATTGGGACGTTGGAAAATCCAGAAATATCCGTCGATTATTCAAGAAAAATTCAAATGAGCAGCATTACTCCCTAATGGAGGTATTACATGACGTTTCAACTCATGATCTTGAGAAATATTATTTCATTCGGTTGTTAACATGAACAAAAGCACTTCGTTTGTCTTATTCGTCTACTGCTGACCGAAACATGGCCCAAAACAACTCTGCGATTCCGTTAATTATATTTTCCCTCCAATAAACGTGAAGGGATTTGCGGCCTCAAGAGCATGCAGATGTACTCCATACGCACAGCACCAAATATATACGCAAAACCAGAGCACAATGAGATCCCTTGGCCGGTCCCACAGCACCGAGTGATTGCCGGTTGAAGGATCAGCCGAGTGTAACCGTGTCTCTCTGTCCTCCTTCATCCAATTCCTCACCCACGTTTAACAAAACGGTTTTTACCTCCCCCATCCTCGATTCTCAATTACGTCCCAAGTAGTGAAGTACCATCCTACCCAAGCCCGGAGACACCGAGGAATCATGGTCTCTAATTTTTACGGTGCACCTTATGGGCACCCAGAGAGTATTATATTTACAAGTGTCTGTGACCAGTCATTAAATCCGATAATTAATCACAATCGTCTCCATTAACGGACGGCTTAATTGCTATTATTCTACGGGCCGATGTAACTACACCGCCTAGAAGTTAACCGTGTCTTCCTCTCGGTCACCACGTGTTCAATTGCAGTTTGTACATCGTGCGATGTCGTTCATGAAGCGAAAGGAACGTACGACGGATGTCCCAGAAGGCCGGCTACCAGCCAATGTCCAAGGGGCAACCTAACCCCACTTGTTTTCCTTTTCGTGTGTGTGAATGTCGTGGTGTACCTCATATATTAGCCGATACCACCTATGACTAGCTATGGTGGAAAACTTTTTGGGAGGAGTCGATATGAGAAGGTCCATGAATTTTTGCTACCCGGGGTAACCGAAGCGCATCGTCTGTCTAAACATATACACATAATTACCTTGCTTGGGTACCCTACCCTGGGCTCATAATATAATTGCCCGCTTCCTTCCTCACTTTATACTTTTTTTTCCCGATCGAATGAAAAAATAACACAAACTAGAGACATTCCACTTTAGAAAGTAGGAAAAAGTGTGCAGGAGGCATTGTTTTGAAATTAAGATCGGGAGATCATCCAAGGAGGATGCATTGTTGAGAAACTTTGGCTGAAATATTGAAAATTTAGATGAATATATTTATGAATTTTCAATGAAGTGATGAATTAGCGCTTTTTGGCACTAAATATTCATGTTTTTAGTGACAAAAATTGGAATTTCATTAGATTCTCAGTGAAACTTGAAATTTCAATTTTTATTCGAACAGTATTTACAAGAGAAATACATTTTGAACATGAAAACATACCTATCTTAAATTCAGACATTATTTTTTCCAGTTAATGAAACAGAGAAAGCTATCAATTCCATAATTTCCAATTTCGTCAAGTTGACTTTTGAAGTGAAGTATAAAACTCGTGAAAAAGTGATGGTGAAGTTGGGTTTTGGAATATGGTCATGTGAACCCACACATTGTCCGGCAGAACCACTAGCTCACGTACACAGTAGCTAGAATCCCCACACGAACACAGAAAAATACAGAGATGGTGGCCAAGGGTGGCACATGGCCATCTACTTTAGTGGTCAGTGCGGAAGAAAAGAATTAGCTAGACGGGGCGCGTCTCATCTGGGTCACTACAACATCACCGATTCACCGATGGTGTGTGCACACGTACTCGTGTCCCTCACTGATACACAGTAGCGCCCTCATTACAGCTCAGCGGTCGATGAGGGGGTTGCAGCAAAAGAGGCGAGCGTTAATTAAGAACAGACTCACCACCCACCCCGGTCCCCTGCTTTTCTCTTAAGTAAGGAGCAGTGACCAACCCGGCCAAGACCCTCCAGCACCCCCGCCCCCTCAATGTTCAATCTTAGCTCGTCGTCTGGTGTGTATCCTCTCGCACACACCCTCAGTTTTCCTTGCGGTCACTGAGGGGTGGCTGAGGCCGAGTCAAGCCAAAGGAGAGAGGTTAAATTCTATAAGAGGATGGGTACGAAGAAAATTAGCTAAGACCCGGTAATATGCTGTATTGGACGATGTCAGACGGCACCTTCATATAAAAGCCAGTGACCTCAGCTCATGTGGTCAGGCTGGAGGGAAAAAATTTAGCAGCGAATTACTCGGTGATTTATTTTCACTTTGTGCACATTCGACAGGAGCTCAAAAAATTTATAGAGACTCAGACACAAAATTGTGTCTTATCAATTAACTTCGTGATGACTGTCTAAAAACAAGACATTTGATAGACCAGACATTTTCACAATGGCTTGAAATACAAGTCTCCAAATTTGAGATACCATAAGTTTGGAAGTTTAGGTGAGACTTTGAATGACGTCAACGTGAAATGAGAGAAATAAAAAACAAAATGAGAAGAAACAGAGCGTTTGAGATAGAAATACATCTGCGATTTAATTGCTGCAATCCGCGTGAATGTTTCGCTCGTAATTGTTGGTCTATTTTCGAGCCTAGTTGAGTATCTTCACCAGTCGCAAATCCACACTCAAGGGGTTCTATAATTTATTCAAACTGTTTTCTATTCCAACGATCAATCTGATAATTACGGATGAAAAGAGAAAAGGGAATTCAATGCGATTAATTCCCGTTGTTCAAATGAGGATTTGAACAGGACACTATCCGATCGCGTCAATGAAAGAGGGCACACATGTTGCGATCAGAGTAGCGAACAATGGGGCGAAGTACCAAAGGCCTTGCGGAAAAAAAAAAGCCACCCAACTGTTCCATCCCCCTAGGGCTGGCTACCGTATACGTGAGACAAACGTTGCTGAAAGAGAGAGAGTGTCGTCCCAGTTAACACTGCGAGCATCATCAGGGGGGAGGGGGTTGGAGAGGAGCAAGAAGAGAGTAAACCGTTCGCGGGCCAATTGTTTCCAACAGGTTTACCAGGGGCCCTTTGTTTCAGTCGCGTTCTCATGCGCATTTCAAACTGGTCATCTGCTTTGACCCCCAAAAACGGTTGAACAATGACCCTCAATGAGCCGTTACCATTATTTATATATTTTTTTTTTATTCAAACAACGAACAGATAAACCCCCGAATATTCACAGTGACATGAAAGAGCAAAGACAAAAAGGGGGGAAAAAAAGTGGATCGACTCTCGAGCAACATAAATCCATCAATGTCGATGGGGATAGAGGAGTTTTAGTCTCCGCACAGTGACACACTCGCATATAATTCATCGGTGGAGGGAAAAGTTAGTCGATATGAAATCCAAGAGTCGGAAGTATATCGAAATTTTCTCACTCTCTCCCTTGCACGTGAGAAAATACGTTTTTCCTTCTTGATACATCGCGGAGTATGAGAGCGTACGACAAGACGCTCTCGCGCGCTCGGCAATCGTGGAATATCTCTCGAAAAAGTGGAGAAGCAATTTCGGAGATAACGCTAGTCGTTTCCAAGTTTCATCGTCTCCTTTTCCATCGTTTCATACTCGAGTAATATGTTCGAATGTCATCGTTTTTTTCTTCTTTCTCTTATTCTACGAAGATGGTTGAGTACCCCTGGCGACCGACGGGCGGCCGACACTCTATCGCCAACGAATCCGCAAATTAAACAAATACCTTATTGACGCGTTGATCCCTCCTGTGAACACCATTGGCTGCCATTAAGAAGTCGAAGAGGAGTAGCTGGGGTTTTTGTGGACAAAAAAGGGAACCACACCGAGGGTGACAAAGTATGAAACCAAGAGAGACACACAAACACCGCAAGTCTGTGTATTGAATTGGGGGAAAGAAGTGAGCAAGATAGGGTAGCAATCTGAGTGACCAAACTACAACCGTCACAGTGGGTCTTAGTGAGGACTTAACGAATATTGCTGTCGATATCCCGGCAGTTGCTCCTACAGTGTTGTAGCGCTGAACCCTCCAATGAGTTCAACTCCTTTGTCTTTTCGTGATAGGCCACGTGACCTTACATCCTCTCACCCGGAAATTCCTGTCTGTCAGCGAATTAATTTTAATCCAGGAGAATTCATCTACCTCGGGATCATTTAGGTTTTATTGGAGTCTAAATGATTCCTGACTTAATTGCAATTGAGAACGATTTGAATTGGTTGATTGGGAAATATCGAGGGATTACATTCTCACTTTTCAAAAATCTCCCAAAGCCCAGTTGACGTTCAGCCCCATCAACGATTCCCAAATATCTGAACTACCTAATAGAATTGTCGTCAACATCGTTTTACGGTTTCAATAGTTCTTTTTCGAAAAAATGACAATTCATGTTTCCTCTTCACTCGCAAAAAAAAAATTGCAATCAAACCGAAAAATCCTCCCTTTTCCCCAGTGCCTGGAGTGCACAGTTGAAATACAGCGGCGCTCGGCCCGAGTCCAGGAGGAATCGGGCGACAGGCCAGATAAATTAGTACGGGTAATGAAGACTGAGCTCCGAGTCTGATTAAACAAACACAAGGAAACACAAATGGGCTTCGCGTGTACACGTGGGCGAGTGGACACAAGTGAAGAATAAAAGAGAAAAGTGAGACAGAGATTAAAGAAAGACAGTGAATAAGGTTAAGGTAGCCGTAGTGGGGAGGGAAATGAAAGAGGAACGTGAGACGTACTGTAATTCCTCTTTCGACGCTTTCCACCCCCTCTGCCCCCTGTCCCTCTTACCCCTTTTATACAGTTTCTAATTAACCGAGAGACGAGTCTTAGCGACACATCTGACGTTTAATACCTTAAATGTTCGGGATGTTATTTCCCTTCCTCTTATTAACTCCGTTGTGTATGCTTCACCGTCAAACAGTCCATTATATTTCACTCTCCGGTGCTCCTTTCATTCGTAGTTCTTTTACAATCGGTTAGATTGGACAAGGCGTGTTTGGTGTGTTTGGCACGACGTGCTCGCGTTCCATTGCTTCCTGCACGCGCTGCCTCCTCGCGTTCCAACTCGAAGGCATCGTGACAATACAAGAGTGCTGCCGTCTTAACGAGCTACTCTGTGCAAAGATCATATTGAAGAGAAACTGGGTACAACCCAAGTGCAACTCTGTACTCGTGTTACACCAATGTCTGCCGTCAAGCGTCAAATATATTGATAAACATTTTCATGTCCTTTCAATTTTCAAAGTGCTCCGTTTTCTTTGTGCAGGGAGACTATTATAAAAGTTGTTTGACACATTGCGATGAATATAAATCTGTTGTTTCCCTCGTTCTACAGGAATCATTTTCGACGTTTATTTTCCCCAATGTATAAAAACGAGGTGAATTAAGAAACGAGAAAAAATCGCAGTTACTTCGCAAGGACGTTCAAGTTTAAACGAAAATAAAAGTATTCAGTCAGACGACTAATTATAGAATAGCTACGTGTTTGCCTCAACTCGTCTCTCGAATTACTGATACACCCACACCTACGTTCCATGCAGTTTGATCTCAACCTGCCAGTAATCGTTATTCAGGAATTTTGCATACAAAAGCCTGTTGTTTATGCGCCCCAGGTTGATAATGCCTCCAATTAGGCTGGCAATTAATAATGCGGGCACATGTCCATTATCAGATGACCTTCAGGCAATGATTAACGGATTTATCTGCACTGTTGAAATTTTTGGCTGCAATTTTCGATGTATTTCTTGAAAATTATCATTGGATTACAATTCCACTGAAATTTCAAGAAATGTCGTCATGAAGAATATTCCTATTTTGATTGGAAATTTTGTTTTCCTGTTGCTAAACAATTTGGCATTTTATTGAATTTTTTGTGCAATCTGGCATTTTACAATTTTTTTTCTCCGACATCAAATTCAATGTCACTCTCCTAAAAATTACAAGTTAATTATTCACAAAATCCAAATTTTTATGCACTGTTGTGTTTCCAGGTTTACCAGCACCTGAGGATGCGACAGATGAAATGGAAAATGCTCTTGGATCTTCACCGTTCTCGCCCATGACTACTCCCGTGTTCCAGAGGTAGAGAACATCGACGAGGTATCGCCCGGAGGGACGCGGAATCACTCAAGGTACAGGCAGTTACTTTATTTTTGTGCACGTATTTACAACGTCTCGTCCACTCGCGTGGCATCTTTCCTGGCATTTCGATGCATAATAAACGACCAGTTAGCCGTAGGTACAGAGAGAAGATGTGCCCAACACCCTTCAATCCTTTTTACCCTGAGCCTGACTCAACCGTTGCCCTCTCTCACTCGTTCATCTCTCGTCCATGCCCTCTCCCGTCGACGCCCCCGCTTCACTCGTGTGCCCTCTCGACATCCACTCGCAAGGGTCAGTTCCTTCTCTCCCCCGTTGTCTCCCTCGCCATTCAATTTTTTTTTCCACTGTTTCTATTCTCCCTCCATTACTTCCCCCTGTCTCTCACCTTCTCTCGTGTTCCGCTCAGCATTTTGCCTCTGCACATGGAAGACAGACGTCTCTGAATGTCCTAACGATCGGAAATCCGATTTGTCATCGGTAACGATTTGAGAAATTTCACGGAAAATGCACAAGGGTAGCTTTTACCCTTGCAACGGCATTCGAGCAGAAATCACAGACGACAAATGGAATTTGAATATCTAATCTCGACCTCGCATAGTTCTTATTTTTAATGCGAGATTTTTCGCAAGCGTCCGGAACAAATCGTGGCTGGGCTGCGGCTCGTCATATCGTTTCGCTGGGCGTTAATCGGGGTGAAGTGCCTCGTAAATCTTACTCAAGGCTCTCTAAAAGGAGCACCGAAAACATCGAATACCGTCGTATATCTCTCGGAAAAAGAAAAGAGTCTCATCAAAGGGGTTATGGTGGCGAGAGAGCCAACTTCGGACTGTCGATATGACGGATATGTCCAGTTGAAGAGTTCTACGGGCACTCTGTAGATTTACCAGTGCATAAAACCAAGTGGAAAATCAAAGAATAGAAACGAAATAATAATAATTCATCTCTATTATTTTGTAGCAAAAAATCGAAATCGAATGATAAATGTTCAATTCTGTATAATTGTCACAGGCATCTCATCAAAGGGGTTGTGCTCACCAACTTATTCAAAGCTCCCAACACGACACATTACGTCCAGTTCACTACCTCCCCCGCCACAATCTCGATTCACCACTACTAACTAAAAAGAGAAAAAAATCATCCACAGGAATAAATAAAATCCCGTGAACAATAAAAAAAAAATATAGGAGCAAAACCGTAAAAAGTGCCTGTGTGCATCTAGCGATCATTTGGAGCGGGTTGCGCGCGCTTTCGCGCTCAACGATAATGGATACGAGAAAGGCGGTTTGAATTCGGCCGAATGGGCGTATGAATGGTAAGCGTTTAGCGCAATTATTGGCGCATTGTCTACGGTACAATGCAGCCCAGTGCGAAATTGGCATGCAAAAATCGGATGCGATCCCATTGTCGAGGCATTGTTCGTTGTCGTAAACGAGGGTACTGGCTGCAGTTTCCGCGCTTCCGAATATTGTACTGAGGGAATCCGCCTGTCCACCACCTCCTCCCCCTGTTACCTCTTGCGCGTGTATGTGCAATGGTCTCTGTCTATGGCTTGTTCACACTCGTGACCATCATCCAGTCAACCTTTAACAGTAGCCAGTGGCGATTGGCTTGATCGTTGGCTTGATGCAAACGTTTCATTGGATTTTTTTTTCCCCCGGGAAAAATGCGAGTCAGAGGTTTCGGTGAAAGCGGTGCATTCATCTTTAGAGAACTTCCGATGGCATCGGCTTCACTCCTTTTTATTTTATTTTTAATTTATGGACAGGGGGAGGTCATCAGAGAACTAGATTGCTCGGGACCTGTAGAATTTAGCTGATTGTTAGAGAATGTTAGGAGCAGCCGTACTCTGTTGCACTCCCGGGAGGTTTTTGTGGGGCCAGATTGTCGACCATTATACCAAATTGGGGGTTAATTGTAGCGCTAGTAATGAGTTAGGCCCAGTGTGTGGGTCTAATGCATTCGCGCGGCAAAATCCAACGCCATCTAGGAGGCAGTGTGGTTGTTTATCATTGAGGGATCGAGGCTTTGCGGTGAAAAAGTTATATAACGGGCGTTCGATACATCTGACACGCCAGATGACTCGGAAGTTATGGGGTTCGGCCTTACAACTTCCGTTTTTTCGTCGGCTTTATGCAAAACTTTCACCAAAAATTTATCGAAATGCTTTATTTATTCGAGTGGAAATAATCGACAAAGAAATTTTGTAAAAATGTTCTCACAGAAGATTTCAATTCAATTTTTCTTTTTTTTTAGGAGAATTCAATTGAAATTCAAGGGGGATATCTTTTATTGTTCATTTTTGTATTCATACGGATACAATGTGACGACGTGGCCACTATTTAATTGCCCTTCCGTTGTTTTCGTCGCCAGATAATTTGTGTACCTGCGATGCGGTCGCTTTCTCCACATCCTCTTCAACCCTTGGCACTCATTCCCTCACCATCCTGACGCCCTTTTCTCTTTTTTACCACCAACTCACCTACATCTGATGATCCTCCACCTCAAATTCTCGTCTCATCTCGGACTCACTCCAATTTGTAGCTTTACTTCGGCCGAGGGGATAGATTTACTCACCGAGAGCGGTCTCAGCCTACTCCTAATTGAGCGTAATTACCTATAGAGTCCAATTAGCTTGGATTGGCTAGGGCCTGGATCCTACAGCCTGAGGACTCTTTCACGTGCACACTCGTTCACATTGGGAGGGTAGAAAACACCAACGTGAAAATTGTCTGAAATTGCTCCTGAGGTCGCACATGAGGTGAGGCGAGACTCGGGGGAGAGAAATTAAAACTAGTACACTGGGAGAAAAAAAAGTCTTTTCCCAAGAATATCTCACTTCATTGAAAATTAACACATACAGAATTTTTTCGGCTGAGTATGAGAGAACTTGAGAGATTGATTTTTGTGTCTAATGTCTCAAATTAAGACGTCTTGAAAAAACTAGTTGTTACAGTGTAGTCTATTAGCAATGCTGATTCTGAAGATGTATAACATATACTGGTTTAGGAAAAGAATGAGTGAAGAAACACGCAGGGGAGAACTCCTATTTTTCCAGGGAGAAAGTCAACTTTCGGCAAAATCAAAGTTGTTCGCCGAGTGAAGGTTGATTCCGTATTTATTGGCCCCCCTGATGCCAATAAAACCCTCAGAGGCGACAGAAATGCAGAAATAAAAAAATTTTTTTTTCACCTGGGCCCAAAGTGTCAGATCTTGGATTTTTCCAGGGGGAAAGTCGACTTTCGGCAAAATCGAATTTTTTCGCCGAGTGAAGGTTGATTCTGTATTTATTGGCCCCCCTGATGCCAATAAAACCCTCAGAGGCGACAGAAATGCAGAAATGAAAAAATTTTTTTTTCACCTGGGCCCAAAGTGTCAGATCTTGGATTTTTCCAGGGGGAAAGTCGACTTTCGGCAAAATCGAATTTTTTCGCCGAGTGAAGGTTGATTCTGTATTTATTGGCCCCCCTGATGCCAATAAAACCCTCAGAGGCGACAGAAATGCAGAAATGAAAAAATTTTTTTTTCACCTGGGCCCAAAGTGTCAGATCTTGGATTTTTCCAGGGGGAAAGTCGACTTTCGGCAAAATCGAATTTTTTCGCCGAGTGAAGGTTGATTCTGTATTTATTGGCCCCCCTGATGCCAATAAAACCCTCAGAGGCGACAGAAATGCAGAAATGAAAAAATTTTTTTTTCACCTGGGCCCAAAGTGTCAGATCTTGGATTTTTCCAGGGGGAAAGTCGACTTTCGGCAAAATCGAATTTTTTCGCCGAGTGAAGGTTGATTCTGTATTTATTGGCCCCCCTGATGCCAATAAAACCCTCAGAGGCGACAGAAATGCAGAAATGAAAAAATTTTTTTTTCACCTGGGCCCAAAGTGTCAGATCTTGGATTTTTCCAGGGGGAAAGTCGACTTTCGGCAAAATCGAATTTTTTCGCCGAGTGAAGGTTGATTCTGTATTTATTGGCCCCCCTGATGCCAATAAAACCCTCAGAGGCGACAGAAATGCAGAAATAAAAAAATTTTTTTTTCACCTGGGCCCAAAGTGTCAGATCTTGGATTTTTCCAGGGGGAAAGTCGACTTTCGGCAAAATCGAATTTTTTCGCCGAGTGAAGGTTGATTCTGTATTTATTGGCCCCCCTGACGCCAATAAAACCCTCAGAGGCGACAGAAATGCAGAAATAAAAAAAAAATTTTTTCACCTGGGCCCAAAGTGTCAGATCTTGGATTTTTCCAGGCGGAAAGTCGACTTTCGGCAAAATCGAATTTTTTTTGCCGAGTGAATGTTGATTCTGTATCTACTAACGATTCTGATGCCAATGAAACTCTCGAAGGCCCCAGAAATGCAGAAATAAAAAAATTTCATTTTCAGTGAAAATTCAATTGTTTAAAAATCAATTGAAAAAAAAAATTCTTGCAACTATTCAGGATACTAGCAGTGTTTTCACGAGGAACAAATCATTCCTTACGAGGAGCAAGTAAAGTGAGGCCTTTTTTAAGGCTATATAGCCCTTCATATAGCCCCCCATACATAAAGAAAGGCTTTATTTTACTCACTCCTCGTAAGGAATCGTTTGTTCCTCATTTGTTCGTCCTGAAAACACTGCTATCATCTTGAATAATTGCAATCTTCGACGATTTTCACTGAATTGATTATCAATCAACGTATAATTACACAAAAATGCGATATCTTTAAAACATTCTCAATTATCTAAACGTTCTTTTCTTGAGACAAGCAAATCATGGTTTCGTAATTTTTTTTCTCTCAGTGTGAGAGATAAATGAAAACTTGAGTGTGGTATTCGCGCTATTGATCCGTTACCGTGACCCCAATTAATCAAGAATCAAGGATCATCGAACAATTCAAGGAATCGCCCGGAATTGGCTAGATGAATCACTTCATATTTCCAAAGATGATGGAACAATAATTCTTCAACCCAATCATTTTCATTATTACAGGCTTGAAATATTACTGTCAGTTAAAAATCATCAATCTTGGCAGAATCCTCTCGAAAAATTGGGTAATTAAAATCCCTCGTTCCGGCTTTTATCTCTTTTTTTTTCTCTCGAACCAAAATTTCTTGAGAAATCTCTCGATCTATCGTTCCATCAGATTGAGGAAGCACAAATGGGAAAATATGGGGATAAAAGGGGACTGAGGTACTAGACACCAAGGCAGGGACAATCCGTCATTAGTAAACAAATAGTTTAGCGAAAAAGTGGGCTCAGGTCGACACAAACTAAACAACAATGTAGTTTTCAGGGGGAGAGGAGGAACAACGGGCGAGCAAAGCCGAGTAGATGCCACACCTGGCACCAGCGTAGGTGTATACCTGTAACATTTGAGCGATGGATGCTGGAGGTATCCCGTGACGCTTTGTGCCAACTCAAAGAATATATTCACTCTCATTTTTCACAATCATTAGGTCATTTCAATCGACAAATTTATCAATAGCGATATCGCTTTGTCATTCTGAAAATGACTCACGACTAATTCCACGAACAGTTATTGCCATTTGAATATTCAGATTTATTGCATTGATAATCACTTGTATTCCTTATTATTTCTATTCATTTTTATTATTTTCTATGTCCCTGAGAATGTCACGGTCGAGTTGAATTGAGCATTTCCCTGCAGCCGAGCGCGACCGATCGTTCCAATGGAATTCTCTCGGATTCGTTCGTCGTTTCGATTTTACCTGCAATTCGATTTGTAACTCGGATGCCTCGCGGATGGGCGTAACCGACGGGTGCCGCGTTAATTGTCCACTGCCAATGCTGGAACGTTGACCCGGGAATTCCCTATTTTCTCTTATTTTCACTATTTTCATCGATTTATTTATTTTTCAGTTTGAAGAGGGATATTTCATTTTCAGGCTTATTCATTTCATTTTTTATTCCGTACAGACCTAACAGCGCAAGACCAATTACAGAATTAAATTGAATATACACGAAGTTCAACAATTTAATCAACAATTGTGGCGGAAGGCATTCATTATATTTACTAATTTTCTATAAATTATTAGACTATCCAACTCATCCGTATTCAGTGTCTTCTTCAACTCCTCTGGATTAAATATTTGGGAATACGATGGCAATTATTAGATCTAACAAATTAGAGCATAATTTTAAGAACACATTTCTGTTTCTATAATTTTTCTAACAGAATAAACCACATGGTTTGAATACATCAAATTATTTCAGTTTTTCTCGTTTCGGTTCAGCTCAGTTTCGTTGTTTAGTCTATTTTTTTTTTCGTTGATCCCTGAATTACTTTGTTTTTTATTCAGAAAAATGCAGGTAATATGGATTCTTTTGAGGGGATCTGAATAAAAATTCATATTCCATCATTCTTCTCGGGACCGTAATCATGTCTTTCATCTGCACACCTTTCGACATTTTAAGCTATTGGAGATTTTCAATTCTTAGGGACCATGACGTTTTCTTTCATGATCCACCAAACAACAAAATGGGGAAATTCATTTGTTCGTTACGATGGCATTCAGAGCCGATCCCGAGGTACGAATATTCATTTGTCTAGGCATCCATGAAGTATTTTCAATGTCATCAAAAGGATGGAAAGAATAATGGAATGAATTTTCAAAGTGAAAAAATAATAAAATAACACTGTATCCCCTCGTCGATCACCTGAAGTACAACAATTAAAACGGATGATCCTTGCGTCTCGACCGTTGGATGACGATTTAAAAAAATTAATGATTCTTTGTGACAAGAGGGGTTATGAAGGACATTAAAAAGTGACTGTCTCCTGGATGAATGTGTATAATGTCCGCGGAAAGACCGGTCCTCCCTTTGTCCTTTGGGGTCCTTGGTCCTTGCCTGATATTCTCCCTAGACCTCGAGAGAATTAAGAAAACCAAGTGAGAGAGATATACGGGGTATAGAACAAGAAGAAGCAGGGGCTTTCGGACCGGAGCGAAGATTAGCATGACAATGTGCTCACTGGCCACTCATTATGACCGGCCCAATCCCGAGTGGCATCTTCCTTTCATTTTTATTATGCTTGTTTTTTTTTTAATTCATTCTCTTTATTTTCTCTTCATCCTCGGGGTATCCTAACCAACTCACCAAAACAAACTCGCCATCTAAAATTTTTATTCTCGGAGGGAGTTGAGAATTTGGGAGAGGCTCGCTCCCATCCATGCAAATTATGGCGCGATGGAAAAATCAGCATTCTTATTTTCCTCTCCCTCCACTTCGTCTCATTGAATTTTTATTTATTTATTGGAGTCGCTTTATCGTCGATAGTTTGAAATTCATATTAACAGGTTTATAGTTTTGGATATTGGTTATCATCAAAAGTATGAGGGAATAGTGCGCAGATTTCCGAGAAGTGTACGAAAATTCCAGCAAAAAAATTTCGATAGTATTCCCATTTGCGATGGATCATAAAATCGTCTTAAAAAAATCCAATAATATTTTCCATCAATTCATTGTATATTCGCCAGAACAGTACGAAGATCCTTTAATAACTCCTTCTATTAATGTTTCAACGAAAGAGTCATTCCCAAATGAAAATATATCAAGTGATGCTCTCCGTCCACTTTTTTCTTCCCATTGTCTCTCGGGAATACTCGAATGTCGCTGGGTTTTTCTAACGACACGCTATTACCCTCTCCTTTCCCTCCACTCATTTTCCCCTCATATCCACCACTCCCACATTCTCATTTTCCCGATGAATGAATGCCAAAGATGGATCGTCTCTCTCATACCTCGGGATTTCGGCTTTGTTAAACCCCGATGATTCCTACGATTTCTCCGAATTCACGCATTTTACCGGCTCACAAGAGACACACAATGACGCACTTCCAATCGTAGCATTGAGAAAAATCAAACCGACGGGAGGGAGAGAGATACTCAAGTCGTACCTCTCGTTTCACATGATCGATCGCTTCCATTTTCTCCGCGATTTACTCGGATTTGTTAACGAACTTCGTTAAAAATTTTCCCCTCACTGAATTCACGTTTTTATACACTTTTTCCATTAAATCCTGATGAATGATTTTTTCCCCCGAAGTCTTGTTCAAGTTCTGACTATGATGAACTTCACTAATTAATTCCACAGATTTGAGTGGATGTTCACTGGAGTATTTTAAATGATCTTTCAATCGAGAATAGACCCACTCAGGCATTTCGTAAATTGGCATTTCCCTTATTTACTCGATGCAGTTGTTGTATTTCACATGCCTTCTTCCCTCGAAAAAAAAAAACAGATGAATCTCTTGTATTTCAAACGAAAATAATGCGAAAATGAGGATAATGGGGAGAAATTTGTGTGGAAAAGTCCTGGACTAATCGGTCGTCTCCATCACAATGGACCAACAGTACCTGGTGGCCGGCTCCTTTTGCCAAACCGTGAGAAACAGTGTTCCCCTTCTCGGTAAAATCTCCAGATTTTCCAAAGTGCACCACTGAGACCTTGGGGAATTAAGAGGGGGTGCACCGAAGAAAAAAAAATACTGATCCTTTTCCACTCTTTATTCTCCCCGAATGCCCATTCGCGCATACACTATTGATACGTTATTGCCTTGATCCTTGCGTCGTGGCATTACCTGGAAAAAAGAGAGAAGCAAGAGGGTATACACGGTCATTAGAGTAGTCCATGGATGCCTCTCGGAAATCGTAAAGTTTCCTCAGTTCGGACAAAAGGTTAGGACTCGCCTCGACTCTGCCAGGTGATCCCTCATCGTGACAACTATAAAAATTTTAACGTCCTGCCTCGCTAAGAAAAAAGAACCTGAGAGAGATGGCAGAGAGATGTCAGTTATTTGAGCGGGATTTAGTTGGCTCAAATTCGAGGCTGCGACCTCGTTACTTTTTTCCATTCACATTGTCCCCAGTTCCAAAGATTCCCCCGGAAAAAAAACATTTTTTCCATTTTTTTGGAGAAAAAAAGGTAGAGAATAGGGAAGAGAATTGGAGCAATTAACTTGAAGATGCTCTCACACGAGGATTCCTTCAAAAAATTGTCCCCCAGAGTATCAGCTGGCCTCGTCAGCTGCTCTCATTCCACCATTTTTTTTAAATCTCCGTACGTTAGTTTCGTCTTTTAGAGGGGGTGAAAGTACTCGGCGAGATTAATTTATGCGGAGTGTCCGCATTTACACGTGAAGAAGAGGCAGTTAAAGATTTCTCAGTGTCCAGGTGATGACCAGATTCCAATGGGGGTTGATTCCACCCCTTGTGCATCGCGAGGGAGATCCCAAGGGCGTGTGAAAATACATACTGGTGCTATTGTCTTGAAATTTCTCAGAGTCCTGTTGTCCCCTGGCCAGCCACCACTTAAACTCACTGATGGACATTTTCGTGGTATAACCCCAGCTCTCAGCTCTCCCTCTTTCAGTCACTATTACCCTCTACCGAGTCCGTGGACTTCCACGAATAATACCACCACGAATGGATCTACCAAGTGTCCAACAGAGAAAGAGGAAGGAACAAGAGAGAATAAAAACACTGTTGTAAAGAACCTGAGAATGGGAAAACTGGCCGGAAAAGCTAAACAAAACGCGGTCGGGATTCCCAAAGGTAAACAGGCGTTTTAGAAAATTCTTCATGCGCCGAGAGAGGTTGAAATGTCCTTGCTACAAAATCCCACGATCTCGTTTCTCGGATTTTATTCACCATTTCATGATTCTTTCACCTTTATTTTCCTTTTTTTTTTCTTTCTCACTGTCAAATGCCTCAACTGAAACGTCCAAAAAACGATGAGGGATGGATGACAATGGGTTGAAGCTGAAGTAGACAATGCCCCTGAAATTGTGACACCTCGGATCTCAATACCTGCTGCGCTGTTAATCTCAATTCTGATCTCCGTTGTCTTATTTACGCCAGTCTCTTCACCTAGGTCTCTCTCCTTCTTTCACTCTACCCCATCTTTTTTTTTTCCTCCAGCGTACTGTTCACAAAGCGGGTATATCGTAATCGACCGTAAAAATGCCTGGGGTGCCCCCGAATTCGTTAATCTCTTTTCTTCCTCCCTATCCCCGAGAGATGAAGCTACTGCGACATCCTAGTATAGCTGGTGGTTGCTTTTCCCGATGCTCGTAGACGAATCGACGACAATAGGGCCCCATTGTCTCGCTCTCATCCCTTCTGATGGAATGAATCTCTTGAAATTGATCATTTCGATTTCCCTCTCAATGACAGGAACATCTTGTATCATCAACTTGGGACATTGACTGTTTTCAATTTTAGGAGGGCATTTCAATTTTCGAGATTAAACTCTCTTTCTTCGGCTTTTCCCTGCAATCAATCTCGAGATATCTGGAGGGGGAGATAATCTCCTTTTATGTTTTTATTGTTAGAAACAAACTAGCTCTGAATGTATTGTTGGAAAAAGTTGATAAACGAATAATTGAAATTGAATTTATTTATCATTCAACAGTCACTGATATGAAATTTACAATTATGTTGTTATTGAAAATCCAAATAATTGTGGGAATTCTGGCAACTATTATTTTGAAATTTTAAATATAATGCACAAACCTCTAGCCAATTCATGCGCGCTTTCTTTCCTAGCCCCTGAAAATCAAAACTTTTTTTTTCTCTCTTAACCATGCACCCCTCACCGAAAGCAACTCCAAATGTCTCTATTATCGAAGAGACACGAGAAATCCGATAGACAAGTAAAACCATTGTGGCTTTGGCGTCGAGACACGTGGTTCCATTCATGGTCCGTGAGCATAGTACGTCGTGTAGAGAGAGCGTGTGCCAGTAGCCCAGAGAGGCACACGGAGATGGATGTATTGGGCTGGAGGAGTAGGTTGCAACCGAAGGAGGTAGAGAGGTGGTCCAGGAACAGTAGCGGGGGGCGGTCGAGAGGGATATAACAGAGTTCTATCCTCCGACCACCAACAGCACCGTCCGCTGGGCTCCACATCATGTAGCTATGGCGTCAACCCCGTGTACGAACCACCAGAAAAGGGCCGTAACCCCTTGTACAGCGCCATAAAACCGGGAAAATACCTCGACTTCATACAGCATCGTTTACTTGCATACGAGGGGCCATTGACAGCAGTGCATCATGATCCTAAATGCAGAACACTTTGACAGGATACTTCCAGGCTTGATGTGCCTCCAGACAGATGAGAACTAGACATTTTTTACTATCGAAAACAAGTCGATCGAACGACGCATACGATATACGAGAGATGAGGCGTCTGCAGTTGCCTCCAGGGAGAAAACATTTTTTTTTTCCATTGGAAACGAGAAGCACCATGTTTATAGGTCGCTTCGAATTAGAATAGCCCCTAAAACACGACTACTAGTGGTGACTGCCCGTCGAAAGTCTAGAGTGCATTTGTAGGAGGATGAAGGAGGAATGAAAATATAAAAAAAAAACGCTGAAGAATCGATCTTAGGTATTTCAACCAGCGAGAATCCCCGTGTGGATACAACCGTCGGTCAGGAATTCCTTCCCCCGGCTAAAAATTCTTCATACAAAAGAGACCAAAACAAGCAAGCGAACTACAAGAGTAAAAACACAACAAAACAATTTTTTTAATCCCCCTGTAAAACTCAACTTTTTGTTGGCTGCATTGGGGGGAAAGACAACGGGCTGAATTTTGAAACGATAAATACACGATGGTTATAACTCAATATCGGGGTCAAGGAATAAGGCGCGGACACAGTGTTACCCGGAGGAATGAGAAGGGGGTGGTGAAAGGGAGAGTATAAAGTACTTGGGTTGAAAAAAAATGTTGGGAAGATCGACCTCGAGGGCAGAGCGAAGAACATTAAAAGGGAGAAGACATTAAGAACCGCCACAGATCTTGTATAAGAATCCTGAAGAGAGAAGTCCCGAGTCTTGTGTTCATGTGTATGCTCGACGGTACAAAGGAGGACAGAAGGGAAGCCGTACAAAATAGTGGATATGAGACAGCGACGGGGGAGGGGGGAAAGGGTCACGTAAAGAGGGAGGGGAAAAACAAAAAGAGATGAGGAAAAAAATGAGAAAGTAGGGTTGTGGCGGTGGAAGAAGGGGGAGGGGGGGCTCACGTATGAAGCAGGACCTCATAACTCCTTATAATGTCCTCTTCTGCGGATGCCTAGCATACACCCCCGGCTCTCGTATGCGCTCTTTTCAAGAGGTACCACTGCGAACACACAGATAGCAAGAGAGAAGTTGGCCATTGCCTCCTTGTTGTGTACTTGCCAGTGGTATACGCGCCATGAGGCCAAGAGTGTACACTCCTGGCATGGACTCCCAGGGATCTCAAAATGCCCCTCCTCACAACAACGCTATATTCGATGGTTATAAGTACGTGTGCAAGCGCGTTCCTCTATCCCTTTATATCCTTTTACCTCCCGTTGGTCTCACTCACCACACACACCCCAAGCCCACCTCTCCGGACCGGGCATAAGAGAGTTAATCTTGATATAATGGCCACGACTGTCGCGCGGTACCCGTGCAAGACAATAGTCCCTGAGATATATCGTTAGTTTCGCCCTCTCCCTTCCCATCCCTCTTGCATTGGGGACAGTGTCTCGCCGCCATTAGAAGGCGGGACTCTTTATTTCCCTCGCGGGGTGTCGGCACACTGAAGATCTGCACACCGCGAAAAATAAGAAACTGAAACGAATTATAAAGGGGGAATCGGTCTCCAAGACCCAACTTGACCATGTAAAGATTTTTACCAGATGAAAGGATACTCTTTCATGGTTTATCGCGATATAATTCAAATCTATTTTTTAATTATGAAAATACTTGAAATTCACGGGTTAAGAGATTTCATGGACAATTTCAGCTTAAATTCAATCCAAAATCACAGTATTTAGAATTCAAATGCAGCTATTACTCAAATTTTTACGGAATGTGAATTTTGTTAGGGGGGAACAATCATATGGTGTTCCACATATTGACAACACGTAATTTACATGAAATTATCATCTACATTTTCATCAACAAATCTGTCCATAAAAAATGCGTGACAAATCCGTTGATGAAAAATGCGTCTCTCCGTTGATTAAAACGTCTCGATGATTTATTAAAATTCCCCAGCCCCATGATAACTCATCCAGAAAATATTCCAACTATTTCCTCCCTTCAGCTAATAAAAATAATTCTGATCTTTAAACTTGCATCGCCGGCTAGATTTGTGTTATCATTCGGATAGCATTGCTTTCCACGAACCTCCAGCATCTGGAGATTCTCACAATCCGTTACGGTAAATGCATACCACCCGCAGCCTGGTACACAGGCGCACAGAAGTCGCGAGGAAATTCCCTCTTCTCCTTCTCTCGGAAAATACTAAAAATCCCTCTGTACGCTCTACATTTTTTTTTCTACCCCAACAATCCAACCACCTGATCCCCTTAAAATCTCCAAGTTACGGCGATAACGCTTAATGACGAAGCGAGGTGTTGAATCCCCGTTGAACTCCGCAAGTCCCTTCTTGTTTATACCTTTCCCCTGTTTCATCCACTAACAACCATCACTCCCGCTTCTTTTTACGATTTTTTTTTCTCTTCTCACTTCTCAGGAGCAGACATCCCCCCCCCCCGCCCTTCCGCGAATCATAATCTGATATTGTATTAACGTGTTTCGTGTGAAGAGCAAAAAAATGAAAAATCCATGGGAGAAATATCTGAGTATCCTACATCATTGGAAATTTTTTCGTATTTTGTCGAGATGTTAGTGTCAAGAAAAAAAATGCAACTTGAGTGTTCTTGCAAACCCTCTAGCTATTAGGCCAAGGTTACCTCACTCTCTGTCAGGAAAATTTTCATGTCTCCAAAAAAAAAAATATTGAAAAAAAAATTGTGTTCTCAATTTGAATGTTGCTGGAGCATCACGAGAGAGGTATAGTTCAGACCATGAAACTGAGAGAGAAAGAAAACACTCCGCAGGTTTGCCAACTCGAAATAACCATAGGGATGATCCGTGCGACATTGCCAAGTCGCTGATGCATTTTAATATTGTTTCAATAATTAGAAAAACATTGGATAAAAATAATTTCACTCGTAAGTGGTGAGAAAACAATCAATCTCATGAAAAAAATTAATATTCAAGGAATATCCAAAGGCACACTGAAGTAGTTACTTGAAAATTGAAAATTTTCGTGTTCAGGGGTTGAATCAGGGCTCGAGAACAATGCGTTTCCCTTCCGTTTCACCCCTTTGAAAAATACAGACGAAACACCTCAAGGATCGAGTCTCTGTGCTCTTCCCACACTCTCTCTGTCTCCCTCGCCGCTGTACCCCCCATTTTTATGCAGATCAGGGAGAGCCAGAGTAGTTGAAGCGCCCGGAGGTGGGAATCTGCACCGTAAACGCTTTATAATCTCCGTAAGTTGGTTCCGTTCGGTAAGCAGCTGGTACAAACCCATTGGTCTCAATATATATTGGTAATCGGTGAATCCATCGAAATCGATCAGTGAATTACTCGTTTTTTGTGGAGCACTTGATGTCCGGTGATATATCTCGTCGTTGCCAACAGCCATATGATCTTTGTTCCTTCCCCTTGATGTAGTTTCGTCAAGGGGTCTTACTACGCTCCCCACCCATTGGCAATTACTACAAAATGTATATTCCTGATGTTAAATAGTTAATCTCAACGTCTCTGTGAAAATCACTGCAAACTGTTAATTCCAGTTCAAATACTCACTGAAAACGAATTAAATATTCTGGCGAAAATATTTGCAAATTTGAAATTAACAAAAAGTTATGCTTAATTTGCTACTGAAACTTCATGTTCCATTAACTTTCTCGAAATTAGATAAAAAAATCAACAAAAACCGTTCAATTATCAAAAAAAAATGCGATAAACTCTCCCACCCACTGGATAATTACCCCAAAATGTACATTCCCGATGTTAAATAGTTAATCTCAACGCCTGAGGGACAACACGCAAGAATTTCTCCTCTCGATCCCCAGAGAGGTGGAAATTATCCCTGAAATATTGAGGCGCACTCTACTATATTTATCTTCGTTGTCAGGTCCTAATGGTCTACTGTTGAGATAACTATAAAGTTCATGAAGAACTTTGAGGGATGATCAATTGATTTTTTTGGATTCAACTTAATAAATTACGCTCCCAATCAATTAGCCCGCTGATAGTGGGTATTTCGAAATAAACGAACTACTTTTGTGCTTCAGTGCTAGAGTTTTTAAAGACCACGTGAAAAATCAAGCAATCTATAAATTGAATGCTATATCTGAGTTCGAAGGGCAGCGATAACACCCTCCGCTCGTGTGTTTGGTGTTATTGAACCCACACACGTGTAAACCCATTTGTGGGGTTCAGTTGTCGGGAGGTTGGAATAGATGTGTCGTATTCACAAGAATTTCGACAAATTTTCCAAGTTGTAAATAAATTTCAGGGAGATTATTTTTTTAATTGAAAAAAGATGACCCATTTGCCGAAGCTCATTTTCGTGATGTTTTCGAAACTATTGCGTCCACATTTCGTGAGAGAACATCAAAGAGAAAACATTCAATTCAATAAATTATGCTTCTAATCAATTAGCGAACTGATAGTAGATAGTTCGAGATAGACCGACTACTTTTGTGCCTCAGTACTTGGAGTTCTTAAAGACCATGTGAAAAATCAAGCAATCTATAAATTGAATGCTATATCTGAGTTCGAAGGGCAGCGATAATACCCTCCACTCGTGTGTTGGTGTTATTGAACCCACATACGTGTAAACACAATTGTGGGGTTGAGTTGTCGGGGAGTTTGGATAGATGTGTCGTGGTCATAAGAATCCACTAGGTTGAACGTAGTAACGGAGACGCTCTCCCACTCTTCCCCATTCCGCGCGTTATCTCCAAGGGGTAGTTGGGGTGGCCATTAATTCATCTGGCCGTTGATTGCCTTCCCCATTGCTGTACCACAGACCACTCCGCACTTTTCTAATTAATTTCTAACCCGAGGTCAGTCTATTATTCTCCCCGCTATATCTTTCTTACGTTCCGAAAGAAAACGTGCGGGTCTGAATTTTTTATATTTTCTGTCGAGGGCTCATACGTTTCAGCTGGAATAAAACATATCTGTTAATATGGTTACGGATCACATGAGAGAGTCCATTTGACAGCGAATGAAGAGATAAAAAGGAAAAGTACATTGTACACAAAAGAGTATCGCCGCGGGTGCAAGAGGACCAACGTGGTAATCTTGGTGCTGAATTGTTATTATTTTTTTTTTTTTTGTTTCTCTCGGAGTCGACTCTCCAACACTAGGCAGCCAGGTTAAGTGCCATTATGTAGAGTATACAAGAGTTCGCCTTAGACTATGGGTGCCACGGTGGTTGTAATAAAGCCCCCGTGGCCGATGGTGGGCAGACTTTGGGTCATTGTCATGCAAATGTGTCTAATCGGCCGAGCCAGTCGACCATATGTCCGTTGGGCCTGGGTTGAAAACGCATGCGAGATTGCGAGTCGAGAGAAATGAGGCGGGTAAGGTGGATCGCACAATTATCGAAGTAATGATAATTAACGGTCACTGTTGAGAAAAAAATTCCTGATTTTCTGAATTTTAATTTTCCATTTTTAAACAAAAAAATTCAAGTTCAGTAAAATTCCACGAAAATATTGTAAATATTTTCTACTAGAGCAGTGGAATAAAATTCTTAGGGGTAAGTTTTACTAGAAATTGTTTTCCATGCATAAATCCAAAGTGTAACGCATACTCATCACTCCTCATGCAACACGAAAGCCCATCTACAATTTAAGTTTTATCTGCTGTACCCCACTGTGTAACCCATTCGAGCATTATTGCGTACTAATGACCATCGCGGATACGCTTAGTTAACCATTATGTTATTTTGAATCGCTCATTTCATGAGTGCCAGTACCTCCGGTTTTCTATACGATTGGTATGTTGACTCGGTAATGCTCGATCGCGTGATCGATGGGTGCTCCCTCCGTCATGTATTTCAGTTCACATGGAATAAGAATCCGTATCACTAAAATGGAGGGAATAATCTTGGATTTTAATGAGTAAGAACATCAATTTGTTCCAGATTTTAATAATTTTCGTGTTTAAATGCAGTCTTCATCCCTCATTATCATTATTTTGGACTATTCTGATATGTAAAGTTCAGTTTGATTAAATTAGGGTATCCACCGCCGATTAATTTGCATCTAAACTGACACAAAATACACGAATAATAATTTTAGTACCTCAAAATTATGACTCTTGTATTTTTATAACCGTCCTGAAGTGTCTCGTATCGAACAAAAACAAGAGTTTATTGTTATAAAGTCAGCCAGTCAAGTGTACATTTTAACTAGACGTGGCAGTTGGTACGCGAGGAAATCCAGGGACCAAAAACTCTAGACGCATTATATTTAGACTCGATTATTTATGATTACGATTATTTCGGTCGGCTTTTCGAGGCGGTTTATTGAATGTTTAGCATGTGCCCCGTGCACGCTAATTCTGAAACGCTTCACTCATATAACTTCACTCGTGCGATCACTAGTTGAGGATTATACTAGTGCCGTTGGAAGCACTCGCACACTAATAACTTCTTATTAATCTCCGGGGTTTATTACAATGTGTGATGGTGATGAGACAGCCGTGATTATTTTTGGAGAAACAAAAATACAGCTTAACAAATGATTTCATGCAATAACACACCCGCGCATTCAGCGTGACACTCGGAGCCATCAAGACCATTTTACCTGGCGTTACAAACCCATTAAATTATCTCGGTAATCTCGCACAATCGCGTGAAAGGTACCTGAGTACTTCGGGCGTTTTTCCAATTAGTAGGCAACAAGCGTCTGGCACTCATGAAAACCAATCCCATTCTCATTCCTGATTTCTTATGTGTTATTGTTTGAGAAATAATTTGCCACGACTGTATTGCAATTGGGGAAGAATCTGGTGATTCAAGAATAAATTCCCGGGAAATTGTATAGCTAATTGGAAAAAGACTGTAATATATCAGACACGACCAAGTGCACGGACAATGAAATTTTTTTTTTAAATTACACCAGACGTTTTGTAGTGTAAAAGCTAAAAAATTCAGTGATAATTCCCAACAGATCTTTCTCTTCTTAAAAACCAAAAACCTCTCCAATCCAGACCAATATTTTCAATCCGGCATTTATACCCCAGCTCCAGAAGAATGTCAAATCACTTTGCCCCGACCTCTCGAGAAAAATAAACATTCCCCCCCACCCCTATATCCGACAACCGTGCATGACGTCACCGCGTTCATTTAATGAGTACCCCGAATGCGAGTCAATCAGTGTACCCAGTGAACAGCCTCAAACCTCGAAAAAAAAGAGTGATCGAAGTTTAGAGAGCACCGAGGCGCGAAGATACACGAGGACTTAGACATATGGGCGACAGGGAGATGCTCCGAGTTCTCATCCCGCAGCCGGCAATCGCGATAGCTAAAACGCAGTGGTGCTCCTAGAGTTGAGACACTGGTGCAAGTGAGAGAATCAACACACCACCAACAGCGAGAAGGGAGACGAGGATATATCGTCGTACTGTCGCGGCAAACGGTGGGGGTGTTGGGAGGGAGATTGGAGCCTGAGAGAGAAGGCGCGAGTGGGCGAGCGAGAAGGGGAGTGAGGTAGTACCGTGTTGGACGCTGGACGAGGCGCACGCTCCCTGCGAAACTGCACCACGCGGTTTTCACGCGCTGTATTTATCATTGAAATGGTTAAACAGTGTTCCGCGGATTGAAGAGAGTTATTTCATTGGAATTGAGTTGAAAATTGACGGGATTGAGTGGTCGATCAACTGTGAGTCACCGGGAGGGGTATCGCGGAAGTGGTTGACCACTGGGGTGGAGGTACTGGAGATCGAGTAGACGATCGGTTGGATTGAGGTGATGATAACTCAGATGATGGTGTGAAAAATACCGAGAACTAGTTGTGAGGAGAGCACGTTTTCACTCGACTTGTCACGGCAATTTACGGTAGGTCTAGGTTTTTGTGATAAAAAACGTTGTGTTTTGAAAATAAAGTGACGAGAGGGACGGAGAGACCCGAGAGCCGCCGACACCGAGGGACTTCGTGACGTCGGGCCGCTCTGATTGGCTCCCGCGAGAAGGAAGTGGTTACACACGGTAAGACACGGAGGATCGGGCCACGTGTGTCAAACCGCCTGTGGAAAAGTCGTGAGGGCAGAGTACATTGTATATCTTGTTCAAAGGGGTTTAGGTTCACGAAAAAAATGCCATGGGTTTATTGCTGAGATTTGTGACTTTGTGAAGTGGAAAATGTTTGCTATCATTACGTGTTGTACGTGCACACTACCATGGAAGTTTCAAGTTTAAAACGAGTGGTGGAGGTTTACTTCCGGGGAGTTGGTGAAGTGCATTACCCTTTGCCAATGTATCATCACTTTTTTTTCACGTAAATTGGTATAAAATAATGAGTCAATAAATCTGTTTTCCTCAAAAACTCGTCGATTGCGTCGTATTCGAGAGATTATAATTCTCGGATTGAAACAAAATCCGTTGACAAGTGAATGATGAAAAAAAGTGTTTACGATTTCTTACTCGACCATGGAAAAAAGTGTCCTGAGGGGTAACAAAACAGCAATCACCAGCGGGAGAAACTCACGCATGCAAAGTTTATTCTCGACAAGAAATATTTAATAGCTGAAACAAATGGCCGTCTGCTTTCAGAGTGCAATAATTTTGTCCAGTTAAACTCATAAAGAAACACAAGATAAGAACAAAATATTGAAAAAAAATCTGAAACTTGGCGAATGGTCAACAAATACCAGAATTTAAAAACTCAATGGATCGCTCTCGGTATGTATCCGTCTCTTTTTACTTTAACCACTCGAACGAAAAATAAACAGTCATGATGTCACTATCAAGAATTTCACCTTCAAAATATAATAATAGAATTCATATTTAACTGTTGTAACTCCTGATTCAAAAAAAAAAATTGCTTAAATACTTCAGGATTGTTAATCACGATCAAATATCCCCAGATAACAAACCGCTCACTGATTTTCGAATGAAGCAAGACACAGTCCGTGCCGATTCTCTCGAAATTACGAGGTATCTCAATGCGGGCCGATAAAAAAGCCCAAGATTGGGGAGTGAGAAAAGACGAACGGAGGAAAAAAAACTGAGCCAAAGTGAAGAAAAAAAAAATTGTGGCTCATCTGCCAGGCGAAATGTGCTGAGGAGAAGAAAGCAATTCCAAGGATGGTAACGAACTCGCCGCGAGAGTCTTTATTTTTTTTCCCCATCTTCACCTTCACTGCATTTTTTTACTCTCCTCAGCAGCCTGCCACCCCCTTCAGGAGTATTCTTCGAGACCGAGTGTAAATGATTTTATTGCCAGGATCGTTATAAACCTGACGAATATAACGATGATATTTAACGACTAGACTATCGGTGGAGCTCTCTTCTCGCATTACCCCTACGGTGAATCGAGTGATTTACGTGTGAATGCCCGAGCAGGGGGAGAAGAGGGAGGGGAGGGGGATTGGATAGCCATGCAAGTCTGCCTCACACGTTGTTGGACGCAACTAGTCTTATATGGCGCCTTTGGTTATTGTACTGCAATGTCACTGAATAATAATAGTACATCGATTTTCTTCTGGCTTACAGCACACAATCGGCTACTTCCTAACCGCCTACACTGTTGGTGGTTTTTTTTACATTTAAGTGACAGCTGCATGTGAATTCTCAATGTGTGATTTTGCATTCGACTCGAGATTAAGTCGTTTATGAAATTTTTGATTTATTTTGGGAATTTAAGAAACTTGGGAATTTCTAAGTTACTTGAATGTTTAACCATAACATAACTATTCAGCGCCAAACTGCAATGAATTTTAAATTAATTATAAATGGAAGAATATATTTCCCTGAATTTTTCAGATTCCTATCAATTCTCGTAACTTATTTGAACTGAAATTTACAGTTTTCATTTTTTTTGTCATCGAATTGTGAATTTTCGATGATGAAATTCCTCGAAATTTCAGCCATGACAGGTCATTTTTTGCAGTGCAATAATTTTTTTGAAACTCAAATGGGAAAAACCCCTCTTTTGTCTTACATTTTTTACTCATTCCCATATTGTCCGACTAATTTCTCCATATTTTTTTCCTGCATGCACTATTATAATATCTCGTGACACTACAACTTTGGCATTTTCCCCCGGCATTAACCTTCTCGATGATTCAATGACGCAAATAGGTGGATGGAGTGATCCCAGTGTTATCCATAATGCCGTAATTGTCTGGTAATTAACACCACGTTGTGTATACACAGAGCCTGCCGTCACCTCATCGAGATTGCTATCGGGTTCGCATGGACAGTGGCAATAAAACATCGGACAATTCACATTTTAGATTTTTGTCTGGTGCATTAGTGCGTCAATATAAAAAATTCTTTATTCTCTAAATCTGATAAATGTTTGTGCGCACGAGGGATTGTAAGGAGACATTTTAATGGGTAAATTTATGCTACTTGGGGTAATGAATTTATTGGCATTTGACAATGGAAAATGCAATGAAAAAAATTATTGGATGGGAGACAATGGCCGAACAATTTAGCGGTTGATGAAAAGTATTCTTGGGAGGAGTATTGAATGAAATGTAGAAACCCTCGCGTGGTGTATCTATCTGTAGTCCAATCAAGGGTGTTGGATAATTACTTGTTCGCTGGGTGCATGCAAAATAGAACATGACGTTGGTGACGATTCAATGGAGCAAAATATTTGAATAAAAATGAAAGAGAGGCCAAAACGACTGTTCATTTCAACAATATTTTCGTTGAAATTGATGAATTAATATTTGTACTTCAATGAGAATATTTCAATTATACGAAATTTTACGAACAGTTGACGAGTAATTTTTAGTAGAGTGAGATTGAATTCAATTTAGCGAGAAACATATCATGAAATTTCAGATTCCACAAAAAATTCAATGAAATGAATAAAAACGTAAATGAAAATCAAGTCTAAATTTGCATACATGTAAGCTGTTTGATACCATTGGTAATATTAAATTGGCCGTGACTATTCGCACCATTGCGTGAATCACTCCCGTACACTCCATACACTCCACGCATGCGTGAAGTTTGTGTGTTTCACGCAGCCGAATTTTCATACTGCTGTGTATTTCACGCAGTTGAAGTTTCATACTACTGTGTGTTTCACGGATGTCACTGATTTCAGAGATGTCAGACAAGATATGAATGGTTTTTGGGCTCAAATGAAAGAGCGGATCGAGGAATGGCGTGCTGATGCCTCTATAGATGGCTTTGAACCAGGGGAGACTCCTAGACTCCAATGTTCTATACATACTCCTAGACCCCATTCTCCTCCTAGACACTGCTTTTCAGTTGAAAACAGACATCATCTTTAGAGACAATTGTCATCTTTAAAAACTTCTGCACGCCATTCTTCGAGCCGCTCTTTCATTTGAGCCAAAAAAAACACACCCACACAGGCGTATCAAAATGCAACTGCGTGAAACACACAGGTGTATANACCATTGCGTGAGTCACTCCCGTACACTCCATACACTCCACGCATGCGTGAAGTTTGTGTGTTTCACGCAGCCGAATTTTCATACTGCTGTGTATTTCACGCAGTTGAAGTTTCATACTACTGTGTGTTTCACTGATGTCACTGATTTNAATCACTCCCGTACACTCCATACACTCCACGCATGCGTGAAGTTTGTGTGCTTCACGCAGCCGAATTTTCATACTGCTGTGTATTTC
>NW_021680342.1:255815-268952 GCF_001412515.2 Diachasma alloeum | reverse complement strand
CTCCATACACTTCACGCATGCGTGAAGTTTGTGTGTTTCACGCAGCCGAATTTTCATACTGCTGTGTATTTCACGCAGTTGAAGTTTCATACTACTGTGTGTTTCACTGATGTCACTGATTTCAGAGATGTCAGACAAGATATGACTGTTTTTTTGGGCTCAAATGAAAGAGCGGATCGAGAAATGGCGTGCTGATGCCTCTATAGATGGCTTCGAACCAGGANCACGCATGCGTGAAGTGTATGGAGTGTACGGGAGTGATTCACGCAATGGTAGTCACGGCCTATTAAATTGCAGAAAAATTTCAAATAAAATTTTTCACTCACTTTTATCTCTATGATGAGTCACTCGAACCTACAACGTTGTGTTTAAAGTCTAGCACTTGAGAGCAATCAGTTGTGGCTCCAACTAATGAGTGACCGGAGCTGTTACACTAGTTTAAATTCCCTGGTTCCCCACAATTATGCACCCAGGGACCGGTAATTAACGCTCTTTTTCCCCCTTGGGATGTTACCGAGTGCTGCTGATCGCACTGGATACTCACTCATTGCACACCACTGATCAATTAAATGGGAGGGCATTAAAAAGATACAAAACCAGAATTGAAACAAGACTGTGTGAGCGAGGGGGGGGAGGGGTAGAAATGAAATCCCCAAGAAAAATGGGAGTGGTGATAAGAATTTCTGGTTTCATTTTGCCGGGATTAATTATAAGATATTAATTGATGTTGTATGTGATAGTTGAGTGAGAGAGTGTTGGTTAATATCGGTCAGTTGTAATTCCGAGAAACGATCGGGCGTGATGTCGATTGGATAGCTATTATTAGGACTATTATTTATCGTCGTAAAATTTTACGAGCCCTTATCACCTGCAACAAGATATTTACACTGAGGTAGATTGACTCACGTGGAAATGATAATTAATCTGGGTTAAATTATTGATAATTAGTTGCTGAGAAATGTGAGTGATGAAAATGTTCACGGATAGATGTATAGAAAGATCACTGTAAAGTCCATAAAATACCTCATGATGAAATTGTAGGAGTGAAAAACTACTCATTCCGATAAACCAGAAACTCTTTTCTCTGTGTAAATCTTAGGGATGATACGAGTGCCGTTGAACATTGATACGAACACTTGCTCGTCTCGACGTTAAATAATTAATTGCCCAGAGGGGGGTGGGACATTAATTAATCGGCACCGTATGGCTTGGGCACTAATTACAATTTATAATTAAGAGGGGTCTCAACTTCCACCCAGGGCGTGGATCGTCTCGGTACTCGGGCTGACTCCGTTACTCTTCCTCGCAATTAATATGATTAATCGTTCTGCGAATTATCGAATGAAACTCGTGCACGTGATTCACATTTTTCGGGTGAGAGCTGAATGATTCTTCCAATTGGTTCGATTCGTTCATTTCCTCCAGCAATCGAGAACGAATGAGAGTGAAAAAGAGGGGGAGAAAGGTTCAAATGAGAATTGCAACAGTCGAGTGAAAATGGCATTTGTGATCAGACGGGAGTACAAAAGAACTGGGTTAAAACGTCTCCGAGTACCAGACGTGGAAATGAAACTACAAGAAGGATATTATCGAGTTGAAAAAATGAATACAAGGGAATAACAAATGGAAAGTTGTCATCTTTCATTAATGATGGCACTGGCTGGGCTTGAAAAAAGTTGGCTACTTCCGGCGGAAAGCGACAGGGGCCATTAGACGAATAGGGAGAAGGAGGATAACCAAAAACCAGAGGGAAGCTTAATAATTTATTGCGTCGACATTCGAACGAAAGGGGTTGGCCCACTGTCAATTTTCGAGTGACCAGGGGGGCTCCCACCGCGACTCACTAAATACACAAAAATGCCGGAAAAATGACTGTCATTAAGAAATCAAAGTGCCGGGAAAATTACGAGGTTGAGGTGGTGAGAAATTAGAGTTGACATTTTTCGAGGGGAGGACTGCAGTGGGAATCGAGTGATAAATCTGTCGGGAGTGGCCGCATAAGTGGGTGAATGTTAAAAACGGGGAGGAAACATTAGCAGTGGGAGGAGAAAATTAGTGGAAAATTCGGGTAATCGTACAGCAATACTCCCTTGTTGGTCTTTTTAACTCTACACTTTTGACAATTTTTTGAAGGTAATTTATTAGATTATCATTTTTTACTAGACTGTTGGGGGACAAATAATTTCTCGAAACGTAACGTAAAATTGACTCCCCAAATTTTCCCGACTTCTCACCGTATAAAAACGAAAAGGAAACATTAGTGTGTAAATGAGACAAGTATTCCATATTCCATATAACCCAGACAAGCCTTCATTGGAAATTAATAAGAAATCCCTTTTGGCAATACAGCACACATTGACCTAATAAAACCCCCCAACACAAAGATAGAGACAACAACCAACGTATTCAGAGAACTGTGCTTTCACATTATCGGAGTAAACATGTAATATATATTTATCTTGGAAAGCTCGCACATGAGAATCGCGGATGAGCCAACGTGATCGTGTGCCAAACAGTGGGAGCTGAAAATAGTAGAGAGGACGGGGGAGGAGTGAAAATGCTGGGCTGATTGTATTTTTCCGAATCAATATCATTAATGTAATACAGCGAGGGTGCTTGATGAGGACGCGATTACGGGCTAGCAGAAAAATTCCAGGGCGAGCTCTCCTAATCGTGGCATCTCGTATATTAATGATATACCCTGGCAATACTCGCTCCCATCCCTTCCTTTATTTCCAATTCGTTTTTTTTCACATTCACTCCCAGGTTCTCCTATTTATGGTTTATTACGTTTTATCGTCTGTCTGTATTTTCTACTTTGTTTGTTACCTCGGGGATGCCGTTACGATCGCATTATTCGTGCGGTATAGCTCACTGTTGTAATTTTAATCGACAACCCTTATTTCCCTTTTGCTTTTATTCATCCGTTTCATCAGGAGAGGATAAAAAAAACCCAGTGGTGAAATTAGACCAATCGCGGCGAATTAACTCCCTGCAAAAACCATTCCACCGATTCCAGTAATTCCTCTTTCACTGTATGGGAAATAGAGAATGCCTTGTGAGATTGGTATGCCTTTGTAATTTCACGAAGCGAATATTCAATGCTCAAAACGAGGTTTTATATAGCTGCAGTGCGTCGACTCGTAGGAAAGGTTCATAAGCATATAGACGTGCGACACATCGCAATTGAAAAGTTTGATCTAATCGCGAGATAAGGGTTCAGGGACACATACAGGTATCTCACGTTTTCAATACTCGAGGCTTCTCGAGAAGTGTGACAATGATATTAATTAACAACGATGTGATTCGATCAGTCGGAAGAAGTTTCATACGAAACGACTGGAGTATTAATAGACCGAGACTGATCGTGATCAGCGTTCGAGGACTATCCCCTGTCAATTTCATCTTCTAAACTTTCATTCCGTATTTTTTTTTTACAAGCAAAAATAACTTGACCCACATTATTACACTTTATCCCCCCACCATTATTTGTGACTCGAGTTAATTAGAAGCTGTATACATGTCCTGACCTTTCTTCCTGAAATTTCCTTTCCACTTTTATCCAGTGATATTAGAAAGAAAGGGGTGGGGGTAATCACGAGACGCCTGGCTGAAAGGGTTTATGTGTGTGGCGTGGGGGGTAAAAGAGTGTCGCGGTAATATCAGCTACGTGCTACAAGTCCGTCGCTTATTAAAAACATCGAGCTGGTGGTGGACATTCACGTATACAGTCACAGTCCCCCCCCCCTGGACTTATTACGTATTTCTTTCTCTTTCTTTTCGTACGACACAAGCCCCTCAGGGATTATTGAATTTCGAAATTTTATATTACGCACCTTAGGCCTTTTTTTCCACAGCCCCTGTAATTGCATTAAAGTCTCCCCCTTTCAAATGTCTGGAAAGGAAAAAAAACCGAGGCGAGGAGAAAAAAAGTGAAGGCGGAAAATAAAAAACAATTTCGAAGACAGGGCTTTGTATTGGTAAGTTGTATACTTGAGCGACTCATCATCCCCACGGTGGTGTTGTCAGAGGGGACGAGCAAGTTGGCAGCGTTAACGAGACGTCATAAGGCTGCATAATTGCGTCACAGACGGGATAATGGAGTAATCGCATGAGACGAGCTGCGCGGACCTGAGGTGGATTATTCAGGGACAGCTGAGTGACTTCTATCCGAGAAGAAAAAAAAAGGCGGAATCAATGAAATGAGGGAGGATTCGGACGGATGGTCAAGGAGTCGTTGATGACCCCGACTGTTGCCTAATTGCGTGGCCAGTGACACGGTGTCCTTGGTTTTCACCCTACAGCAGATACTTTCACCCTCGTATACACCCCCGGGCGGTGGTACGGCGATAGTGGAGGCAAGTAGGCCACCCCCGTTGTGTATAAGCCTGTTACGGAGAGAAAAGGAACCAGAGACCGGACATGTGTCCGTGAGCAAGCATGCGGAAAAGCACACAAGCCACCCTTGGTTATACCCACACCTTTTCGTCCGCTGACTGATCCGGAACTGTTTCTAATAGCTTTCACTCTGGTGTTTTCCCTGTTTAGGTGATTCGGAGATGATAACATTTGTGCACAGCACTGTTGGAAAAAAATTGAAATTTCATGGACGGATGTAATTTTCAGAATAGTGACATTGAATACGACTTGAGGGGGAAAAATCATGAAATTTTAGATTTCACTGAAAATTCAATGAAATTCCAAATGTCAAAAATTAATTTTTTTATACAACTTTGAATTGTCAATGATACAAAATGTTTGATATTTACCAAAAACGTTGAATTAATTGCACCCTCGTGACCCTCAAAAATCCAGCATTTCCACCTCCCTCAAATTTCATAATAAAACTAATGGATAAAATTCCACTCCCCGGGTCCGTCATTTATTGGACAAATAGTGGCTGTGAAAAGTTGAGGAAAACACAGAAAAAAGGATGCAATAAAGTAAAAAAAAATCTCCCATTCGTCCGGGCTCTCAGTCCGAGGGAAAACTACCCACCAAGACGGCCAATTACTTTACGGTCGTCACACATACACAAGAGGCGCACACGAACGAATTGAGAAAGGCTTTTCCAGTACAAGTGGTGGTATGTTATGTACATCACGTGTAAAAAGAAGAAATCCAAGGATATGGCTACGTAAAAGGAGAGCAGGGACGGGTTGAAACGCGCCGGAGGAAACGTAGTTCTCCCTCGTCTGTGTTATGAATACATTATATCCGCAGCAACTCCGAGGGAGGCTGGGGCATGCGCACCGAAGGGGTCAACTCCACCCGTTCCTTCTCATTCCTCTCCACCCGGTGTCAGCCGCATATCCATTCTCTCCATTGCTGTATAGTCACTCGCTAATTATACGTGCGCTAACCAACCTCTACCCCCACCCCCGCCGCCCCTCGCTTTTCCAACGATTGCCAGAGTTGAGGGCGTCTCTCGTTGTACATTCACAACGCTCTGTCCTCTTGACAGCACGAGAGGGTTGCTCCAGACTCTCTAATCGGGGAGGAGCTCGGCGAAAATCAACCCCTCTTCTCATCTCCCAGCCTCTCTGTTTTGCTTAATTACAACGGAGGCGTTAACTAACTTTTACCCCCACCTTAGCTGCAACCCTTTTATCCTGATGAGAGAGACAACGGGCAATCTGATTGGCTGGCCAATCACGTTGGCCTCTCTTCGTGAATCTAGTAATCTCATTAAAAAAAATTCCAACTTGGGAAAGACTCGGAGTTAAGTTGCACATAAATTTCCATATTTTTTAAGGGTAATGCAGTGAGCTCCAACGAGAAGTTGTTTAACGAACAACGAGATCCTTCTCTTAAGCTTGATTTATTATCATTTCGAAGATGCTGGGGGGAGGGGGGGGGGAATATTTTCTAATCAAGAGGATTATTTTTACATTTATCAACGAGATTTAATTCCTCAAGGAATTTCATTAGGAATTAAAAAAAAATTTCACATTCAGTTTTTTTTTCTTTTTGAGGAAATTGAAGATAAATTTTAAAAATCTTTAGGGAGGTGAACATTTTCCAATAACGGGGATCAATTTTACTTTTATCAACAACATTTAATTCCTTGCGAAATTTCACTAGGAAATTCGAAGGAATTCTGGCATTTAAAATTCTCTTCTTTTTCGGGGGAAATCGAAGACGACTAGAGTTAAAGAAACGCCGAGGGGGGGAACTGAGGATTCTAGCTTTCCCGCGCAGGCCCTATGCAAAGTAGTCCAGAGGTGGGGGATGAAGTGAAACTCTGGTATATACAGAGGAACGATAGTGTAGGTTATACGCGAGAGGGAACGGTAAGGCGGCACACAGACCGGTGAGTGAGGGAGGAGAGAGGGGAGGAAGGAGGATGAAGTGGTGAAAGGGGTTGGGGTGAAGTGAGGGTAGTAGAGAAGGACCCCAGAGCGGTACGATGAGGCAAACAACCCCTTAGTTCTGGTGTAGCGGCCGCAGACGCCCCCACCACGGTTTATATTTTTCACGAGGCTCTTTGGCATCGCGCGATGAAAACCCAACATCGTGGGTATGAAAGCCTCGATGTGAGCGCCACTCGCGTGCGGCTTTTCCGCTCTTCTTTACGTGTGTAACCAGCCACCTCAACCGTCACGCTCAACTTCATCTATGACGTGTACTTGAACGCGTTATTAAAATTAGGTTTACATGGGGTTGTAAATTTTTATGAAGAGTTGAGAGAACTTTTTGATAAACTTTCAGGATAATTTTGTGCATTGAGGGAACTCTTGAGGAACATTTCCGTGGTGTTTTGTCGTGGTGGAATGGATACAGTGAGGAGGTACTCCGATTTGAAATACCGCGTGTTTTGCGCACGTGTTCACTCCTACACACACAGTGTAAAGACTAGTTTTTTAATAAATAAGTCATTTTTTTCGTTTAACAACGACGAAACGTTTGATAAACAGGAATGTCTTAAGTTGAGATGCGAAAGATTAGTTAAATTTGGAGACACAAATGTCTTAAAAATGGAGACAAAAGTATTTTAATTTCAGCCACTAGTTCCTAGTGCACACAAAATACAGCTAAAGAAAAACGGGAATGGAAAAAGGAATATTGAAGAATTATGTCTTTCAATTCCGAAGAAAGAAATTGTGACTGAAATTGGAAAAAAAATTAATAGCATTCATAAATTTTCAATGACGTAATTAAAGCACTAATCACTCTTTACATTAACGGATCAATATATTTTATTTATGAGAATGCGAATTTTCTCGAAGTTAAGAGAGAGCAAAAAAAACATCTCCAAGAGGGATTTTTTTTCTCGTTGTGCATGAGATACCGTTCGACATGAAGTCATTAGAGATATATAAACGAGAGTGCGAATGAAACGATAAAACAACAAAAAATGAAAAAAGCCCAATGGTTCGAAACCTCGTAATTAACGACGTGTCGTTGTAGGATTTAATTATACTTGATCATGTGTGTTAATGTGTGCATTGGTATCTCGATAGATTACCAACACGATCGGCTTGATCAAAATCAACATAATAATTCCCCTCTTTCTATCACTGATAATTCCTGAATAAGTCTTTAATGAGTATTTGTATTTGTCAATGGGTGGTGATCAATTAATAATGAATATTCGAATAAATGTTATAACGATTGAGCGATTGAATGTACAAAATAAAATGACGAGTTGACGATTGCGAGTAATTTAATATCACATGATGGGAAGAGATTGGAATGAAAAAAACATTAACGATCATCGGATTAATTAATCGCTCGCCTGTAAATGTGTTTATGCGGGTGACGTGTGTTACATCATTGCAAATGATTATTTGCGCACGAGTGAGCTTACACGTACTGAACATTTACCATTAATTAGTTATTAACGATTCGTAATTACGAATGCAAATTCACTGTGGATAATTCCACTCGTTGTTGAGTTTAAATACCACTGATCAAGTTTCATAATAATTCCAGCTTCGTTTAGCTATATCCAAGCCTCGAAAAACAAGAGATTGAACCCGCGATATTAGTCATTTTTATTCACCAATTATAATTATTAACAGAATGACACTAGGATCAATAAATTTCGCGCTTTGATTAACATCTGAAATTTAATATCTGTATCCCAGAGAATTGATTGGCGTCATAAATATCTTGAACACGATTTTTTTAGAGATTGAGTGAATTAATAACTTGACACAAAAATATGGTAATTAATTTATCGCCGGATAATCATCTCATTTGTCTCGCTGGGGATTTTTGATTTAAAAAAAATGCGATGATCGAGAGATATTGGATATTAAATAAATACTCATTTACAATGAGGACAGAAGTGATGCAAAAACTCGACAATTGTGCAATTATTTTTGATGTAATGGAAAATGTGGTAATTAATGAATTGATCATTGGATAACATAATAAAAACTAGTCTCTGAACTTAAGACATTCTGGGTATCTTACTTGAGGATGTTATATTTCTTATAACTTATGATGTCTCATTTGTCTTGCTGGCAATTTTTTATTCAAAAATAAGAAAATTGTTAAAATGAACTCTCGTTGATCAAGAGATTAATGAAATTGAAATGATTATCTTCACTTGTGCACAATCGTGAAGTAGCCCAGGGGATACATTGACGAGATCGTCAATAATCCCAGGAGTTGGAAGTGGGACGCGACAAGTAACAGCCAGTCATTTGTTTCTGTTTATTAATTCGAGGCGAGGCAAGAGATATCCACTCTGACGCATACACCCAGGAATACGGTAGAGTGTGTTCATCGCCCACGCGATTTGTACCGAAAAAAAAAATCCAGAAAAGAAAAGCGGGAGAGAGAGAACAATCTGTGTCTCTCGGGTTCTGGCGCAGTGTGACGGGCCCCTCAGATAAAAATAAACCGCCGCGACAGCGACTGGGGAATATCGGAGAAAGGTGTGAATCCACACATTCCCCTTGTAGAAATTCCAGAATATTAATTTGTCCAATAGACTCGGACATTACATTCGGGGAGGCACTGATTGAGATCACAAGCGATTATAAAGATGATGTTTCAGGACTTTATTGCCCTCTGTCTCACTCGCACAATAGAACTACAGAGAGTTCTCTGGTAATTGTCGACGCGTGTAATTACCCGTGATTGGATCTCGAGGCTTGGTTTGTGACGACTGGCTAACACGGGGGCACCCGTTTACAATACTTACCACTATTACCCAGTAGGCCAGAGTGAATGCGGTCGCAGTGTATTGTGATCATAGCATGGGATAAAAATAAACATTTGTCGCGCCCGTGAATGCAATAAAAATCCATTATTCTTGTTTATCTCTTGAATTATTCGGCGTTGTAAAAATATAACCCCGCGAATTTATTTTGTTTCATTGGAAGTTTTGATTATTACGATATTATTCCATAAATTTTGAATATTTTCTCCGCCTATTCAATTTCTTTTCGCACAGGCACTCAAGTTTAATTTATTCTTTCCAATAATTTCATCTTTATTATTTCCGTTCCTTATGATTTTTTTTTTACTTAACGACACACTTGTGTGTCTCATTCATTTTCTCCGTTCTCCTACGAGATTTCTTGGTATAATACACACAGTTATCGGATTATCGGTTGGAATTCCAGAATTAAAATTTATGAGATACGGTGGTGGTGATAAAAATGTGCCCGGTGGCTAATTGATTCGCCTGCGTTGACGTAGGTCTACGCACGTATGGGGATCCCGTGGTGTTTTTTCTTTCTTCTTCTTCTTCTCAACTGAGCGTGGATGCATACGAGAGACTTGGGTTGAGGCGAGAGAAAGAGGCGGGTAACGAGGAATAAAGCGTCCGGGGGAGGGCAGAGACATCCGCTGGTTATTACGGGCAAAACCACACCACGGGCGACTTCAACTGGGGGGAACAGGAGGGGGGGGGGGCAGTAAGTGTGACTGCGTGGTCAGAGGCTTTGCTGTAGGTCCACCAACCACTGTATTATCCCGTATGTACGGATACAGCACTCCTTCGGGTGACTCTTTTCGATTATAACGGGGATAAAAAATGATTCTCGCGCCCAAAGACATGTAAATTTATGGAGACCCGAGCCAACGGGGGCCCAACCAGTTCGACCAATCTCGGGGCACGCTGATGCATTGTGATAGTCCATTAATGCATACATCTCTAATTGCATGATGAAATAAATATGATAAAAGCTCTATTCTGAGTTTTTTATTCGTTGATTATGGAAATTCTTTTCGATTCATTCGTAGTGGAGGAATTATGCATAAATAAATATTAATGTTCATTATATTCATGGTATAATAGTGTTAAATTGATTTTTTATACATTTTTTTATGTTTACTTGATTGAAATAGGGATAAAAAAATTAGGTTGATTTATTCAAAAATGTTTATGAGGGTCTGTTGTGATGCACACACGTTACGTGTAATTGATTTTAACAAAATTGTTTTAGATTGTCCTTGTGAAAAATCTGAAATTTTATTTAATTTACATTGGATGCTGAAATTTCGCGATTTTTTTCCTCTTGAATCGAATCACATTCATTCAATATCACTCTCCTGAAAATTATCAGTCAACAGTATATAAAATTGTATTATCCGCCTGTCCATCCGTCAAAAACTCTTTTCTCAAACCTGTTAATAACCAAAACTGATAAATTTTAATTTTTTTATTTCTCCTCCCCAAACTTTGATTCTGAAAAATTTATAAATTTAACGTGATACCGAGACTCGTATGCAATCCACTTCTTCGCGCTTCGACGAAGTTCAAAGATCGATCCCCGACGTTGAACTATTCCCGTAGGCGTGGCATTCCATGCCCAATGCTTACGTACACCCATGCATACGTGTACACATATATTTGTATATATACTGAAAAATGAAAAAGAAAAAAACGTATGTGTCGAGGGGGCTGGCGGGGAGGGGGGGGGGGCAGAGGGCATAGCTCGAAGGGAATTGCTTTCGACGTCAGGGAAGATCTTTTTATCCCGCGAATCGTGACCTGAAAATTTCAACTTCGCGGGCATGCATTATTTCCAACGGTCTGATCGAGACTCTGGTCTCTTATCTCCTCTGTTGCAGGGACGTGAGGGCGTCGAAGGAGCGTAGATGAGTTCAGCCGTCTCCCTGACTGGTGAGTCCAATACTATATAAATAAATTTGCTCATGTGTGTGTATGTGTTTGATAATAGAACGGATCTTCCAATTCCAAAGAGACAATATGAAATTGTAACACGAGAGAACAAGAGCCCAAAAAAAAGAAGCCCCGAGTGTTGGGCCTCGACCCCAAGGGTCTAGCCTCGTCAAATGAAAAAAAGAAAAAAGAAACAAGTTTGCGGTCTCCAGTGAACGAACGGTCTCACGCGAAACACATATAATTATTTTCCCTCTTTATGTTATTTCATTTTCATCACTGCAACAAAATTTCAGTATAACCATTCACTCGAAATGAAAAACAAGACGCTATTGAAAGTGCTTCGGTCTCTCTGCAACACATTAAAATAATACGGCTCGGTGTATTCACCTTTTTAATAGCACCTCATGAGATTATTCGTTTGTGGGTTCCGGCTGTGACTCAACGTATACCCGTGAGCGCCTGCACTCCCTGGGTACTTGTTTGCTAACATTTTTCAACGGGAAAAAGAGAGGGGTAGATAGTGAAAGAAATAAAGAATAAAAGGAAATTGGCAGGATGCAGAGATAGGCTCTCCCAGCTACCTTCCTTCTTCCACATAAATACGGATTTAGTCACGCGGTTTACGACCAAAAACGTGTCGAGCGTCGCGTCCAAGCCGCGCCTAAATTATTAAAGTCGTAAACGACCGAAATCGTCGTTAAACGGCCCGATACCCAAGCGTCGAAGAAGCTCCTCGTGGGCATTTACCCCTCTGCCCTCCCCTCATCTCTGTCTTTTCTCTTTTCACTCGATGGTGTCTCGGTCGTCTCGTTCCCCTTGGCCTTAACCATACGGCGACACATCGTTTTTCTTCGAGTTTCATTGTTAGGATTCGAGAGTAGGTAGAGCCCACGTAGGACGCACATCGAGAAATCTCTCTCTCTCTCTCTCGCTTTCATTTTTCCCTCGCTCAATTTTTGTTGTTCCGGTTTACTCTCATTTTTGAATTTTTTTTTTTTATGTCCTTTCGCAACTCACGAATACGTTCAACTTCGATATTCTCGTATGGGTCCCCGGATTCGCGCTAATTTAAACGTCCCAGCGGACTTTTATGGACGTTCCGGTGGTGACAATAGACCACGCTCCTCGGAAATATTGTAATAACCCTTCGGCCAACGGTGTATAACTAAACATAACGCGCGTTTTGAGAATTTTTTTAATCCCGTCGATAGGGGGAGGCTGTTTTATGAGTTTCTTTCATTTCGAATCGAAGTCATTTGTTGGTGAATATCATTTTACGAGCCTCAACTGCTTTAGTTGGGATAATCCGGAGGGATAAATCTTGGAGAGAATGGTTTTCATTGAAAACTTCATCCTTTTTTTTTTATTGGCAATAAAAATTTGGGCTAATACTGTTCCAAATTTTTCTGCCATTTCGGAGCTTTATGAATATTGTTAAAATTTTGGGATGAAATTACTCTTCATGAGTATTTTTATCAAATTAATATTTCACTGAAATTTCAAAGAATTTCGGTACTCAAAATTCAAAATTGTATGGAAAAACGAATGAAAACTCTAAATTTATGTTATGTTTTTAACAAAAAATTTTCAGTTTAATTTTTTTTTTATTTCAAGGGTACGATATACATCAGAGTATATTCAATCGCATCCCTGTTATACACATCCCGTTGAATTCTCTCAACTTCCCCGTTCTCTTCGCTTCGCAATGTATCTTTTTCTCCTCTACCCGATTACCACGAATCTCCTCCTCGTCGACGACATCGTCGAGTTCTCGTTCTCGCACGAGGACACACAGTGTCGAAGGGTAGAAGCTCGGGAAAAAAAGGGCGGCAAAGGGGGTAACGCCGTCACGTATCGGCAGATAGGTACGTACTATGGGTGGGTGACTACAAAGAGGCGAAATCGATTTGCAATTTAAATCGATCTTAGTACGTGCCTGCGGCTCATTCAGCACAACGCACCGATGATTTCACCGTGCTACACTCTTGTCGCGCTTCAGGTTCGATAACCAGCGACAGCCGGCGTATGTACATGCCCCCCCCCCCCCC
>NW_021680342.1:251580-254471 GCF_001412515.2 Diachasma alloeum | reverse complement strand
ACATGCCCCCCCCCCCCTCAAGTCTGAATTCGTCACAAGTTCCGCTGATTTGAAACAATTTATCGAATTAATTCTCGAAAAATTTTCTCTGAGAATCACCGAGTCAATACATTGATCTGATTCTCGACTTTTTTTCACCTTCAACCCCTTTCTGGCGTCACAACGCTGACAACCCTCTCACGTTCACCCTTCCTCCGATATACGCACGACCGTGAAACACTGAAAGGCTCTCTCAGCGTTCCCCAACCTACGGCCTAAGACGACTTCTTTCCACGAGTGACAGTGTATATATCTCGTTTCCTCCGCGTAAAAAAAAAATACATCGGCTTCATGGGATATAGAGCCGTATACTCGTATAACCATGGGGTGAATCTGTTTAACATAACCCTCAGTTCTGAATGTGGGTGCATACCAACTTGTTTAGAAGGCACGATAACTTCACTCGAGTCGACAAAAATCAGAATATAAAATTGAGATGCCGTCTAAACAATAAATTACGTCATATTTTTTCAATTTTTCGATTCAACTTTGCCTCAAAGTTTTTGAAGGAATTCATCCACGCGTTTTCCTTTTTTCCATTTCATCAAATTCCTCAATGTCATTTACCCCGAGTTCTTTCACCCCCGCGAGTTTACAGGCCCTTTTGTCATCTTTATTATGAAAAAAAGTGTGTTTACAATCCCACGACATTTTAATTGAATTTCTCACTCAAAGTGATATCCCAGAATCGTCAAATCGAGGGTCATAAGCACCGATCGTCAAGTTCCCAACGCTCTTCGCATCTCTCCATTCTTCTTACCCTCCCTTTTCTCTTTATACTCTAGGAAAAAGGTGAGAGACAGAGGATAAGGGTGGTCGAGAGGAAAAAATAAAAAGGAGCGTCCACGTTCTTGGCGTACAAGACAAGTAGAGGATTCCCGGGGGCGAACAAAGGAATGATGCAGCCCTGGCTCTCCCGTTCAAGCCGCCCCTTGTCGACTAATGCCACCCCTTATGCATCCGTAACGTCACCCTCCCCCTTCCTCCCTCCCCACCCCCTTCCCCTTAAGACCATCTGAGACGCTCTCGACCGTCGGCGTTTTTCTTCGTTTTCCTTCGCCTCTCATTTTTCCTTTAACATTTTCTACTTTTCCTCTTTTTTCACCCTCAACTCACTCTCCTACGCCGATATTTCCCTATCGATTGATCCCGGAGAGGGACCCGGAGACTACTGGACTTGCTTTTCGTCCCACCGCGTTCTTTTATCCCCCTCCCCCTCTCGCCCCTTTCTCACAACTATCGCCATACCATAGCCACCTGAGCCCATTCCGATTTTCCCTCTTCTCCTTTTTCATCATCCATCTCTTACCTCTGTCTTTTTTTCATTTCTCTTGTTTTCTTTAGATTTTTTTTTATCTTCATTCCACTTCCTTCCTTCCTTTATTCGCCCAGGACCTGATCCTCTCTCCTCTCGGGTCCATCGTTTGGCTTTATTACAAAGTGTCCGCTCTGTCGATTGAGATCCCGTTTCTCTCTTCGCAGGTATATATTGCCCCCCCCTGTCTCCTTGCTCTGAATAATCCGTGAGGTAAATTTACCCATGTACCAGCTGCCTCAACAAAAGCGTCACATTTGTATTTTTCCTCGAGCCAATCAATAAGAAAAATCATCGGTCGTTTTTATTCAATTTCAATGGGAGTGGGGGAAAATGCTATTTATTATTTTCGACGCTAAACAAATCACTGGTGTTCAAACTCATGTTTTTTTTTCCTTGAGAGGGGAGAAAGGGGGATATAGCGATAGAACATTGTCTTAAGTTAATAAATCTCAACATATAAAGATGTATGAAATACAATGTTGGGAACTTTGTTCGAAAATTATAATATTTTGATAACTGAATTGCTATTCCGGATATTCGTCACAAAAAAATGATCAAATGAACCGAATATGTGAGTCAATTGAGTTGCACGCGACCGTTATATCCGTTCTTGCAACGCGGTTAATGTAATTATGGTAATGATCCTGTCGTTCGTTACGTGTATCCATGTTTGATGAGACCTACGAAGGCGAAATAATCTTACGAGCAATGTTATAACTCAAATGAGACATACATAATGCGACAAAATACTGCACGCGTTTCGTGAGAATCGACGTTTTAAAATCACTCATTTCCCCTTCTCAATATTTTGCTCGTACAGAACCTTGAAGACGATGCTCATTACAAAAAATAAAAAAAAACATGATAAATATTTGAAAAAAAAAACAGAAGAGAAAAGATTGAATGCGAAAAAACGGGCAAGTTTGAACAAGCCTTAGCCACGCGACCATTATTGCATCGCTGGGTAATCAAATTATGGTAATGACTCGTTGGTATATACATCGGTCATTACTCAACGCGAACAGTTAACTAATTCACAGAGACATCTGTTAAGTCTGTACGAGACGATTTGCAGATCGTAAAAATCAGTGATTGTGCATTTATGAATGTACTTACACTTCAAATAAAATTACAGACCAAGTGAAGCGTTCGGCGAAGTCTCTTTCATCACCAAAATTTTATAAATTCAATCTGTAAATCAATTCAAAATTTAATCCAACGCGCAGTGCATAATTTGCATATGAAAAAGAATTAATTGTCTTGCATTACAACGATAAATCAGGAATTTATGAAAAATTCCACCTCAATCAAAATTCCATGGACTTGCCACTAGAACAAGCATCGCACCACATTCGACTCCACAAACTCCTTCTTCCCAATTCAAATATAATCCAACGGCGTGCGTGATCGCATAACCGTAGGATAATAACAGGCGGCGCCGGTTTGTTACAAATTAATGATCGAGACGCGGTAAAGAAAGAAAATGAGTCCGAGAAGGGGTGTTCAAGACTCTCTCTCTCTCTCTCTCTCCCCC
>NW_021680342.1:235720-251470 GCF_001412515.2 Diachasma alloeum | reverse complement strand
TCCCCCCCGTTCTCCAGTGGCAATAGGAAGTCGTGATTTCGTAACTGATTTCACGAAGCCTTTTTCAACCAAACATGTACAGCCACAGAGTGTGAAAGCCACGATTGTTGTTTTGCTTTTTTCAGCACACGTGCATTGCACGCAAAGAGAGAGGGGGAATAATTTTTATTCGGCAAACTGCTGTGCCCTTTTGTTTGAGATGTTGTGGCATCGAAGGTCGATCGAATGTGATGCGATATAGCCGAGTAAGACCCCACAGGCGACACCTCGTACACCTTTTGACACTCGATATTTTCATTTTTCTTCATGCACTCGCACCTCGTCGACTGTCGCACAGCGGGACGTGACTCTAGTCAAGTTAAAACGGCCGACGACTTATATATACGACGTGATGCTTCGACGCCTCTTGAGAGAGACCTTACGGGGCTCTCTCACCCTTGAGGCAACTTCCATGCGAATGAATCCGAATGAATCTCATTACGGCGCCACGAGGTTTTTACGCCTCATATTTTTTATCATCTCTCTTTACATTATATTATTTCGCTGGAGTTTCTTACCCTGGAACCACTTGGGGTGCCGTATGATGACGATACGGATTGGTGGATGATGGGGGAAGAGGGAAATGTTCTTGCGGAATTCTTCGATCTCATTTTCCAGATTTAAATGCTTCCGGGGAGGGGATAGATTGAGATTTGTCGTGGGCTGGGGAGAATAATTAAAAATGCAGGCGGGATGTCTCTATTGGACATCCACTCGGTTGCGGATTCCGGAGGCAGGATTATCAATTGGATTCAATCACCGGAAGGTGAGCGTCTGAGGTGGACGGATGTAGTGGCTTCAACTTCGACCGGTGATTATCGATCTGGCCTTTTAATGCTCGTGGGGGATGAATCTGGTGGAATGAAATTATATCGAGTGCTGGATTATTTGGTTATTCCTTTGCAGTTTGATATTCTGAATGCAAAAACATTTTCGGTAGCGTTAATGGTTAAAAAAAATATTTCATAGAATGTTGACTGGTAACTTTGGAGAGAGTGACAATTTCATTTAGACGAGAAAAAATTCCGTTCATTTGAGTAAAAATAAATAGTCATCAACCGAGCTTTAACAAAAATCCTCCAATAGCCCAATTTTTACAATAATATCTTGATCCTTCAATGTGAACGAGCTGCAGTACTCGACACAGCTTTGCGATTCCTGACCCAGTGATCCAGGAATTCCCCAGTGGGCCGATCATCCGCCGTCTCAGCTGTTTTCCCAGACACATACGAGCACCATCCCAACCCCCCAAAGCGTCATTTAGAAAATTGAAATTGCGTTCAAGAAAGCGTACGAGAGGGTAGAGCCACCATCTTGTAATTAACGTCTCGCAATCAACGATTCCGGTGGTCGAATGAAAGAAATCTTGATTGCAGATTGAACGCTTTCTTTCTGCCAAATGAAAGGAGGAAAAAAGAATGAGAGTGGTGGGACGAGTAAAACTCATGGAATAATGTCCTCTAGGACCATAGAATTTTCATTCGCACGGTTTCATTTCGATTAACGCACCCTCTTCGGGGGCTCTCCACATCCCCTTCCCCTCTTTTTTTTCTCAGCTATAACCTCGTCGGTTCACTGTCTTCAGTGTAATAATTGCAGCTCGGTGATAGCATTTTACGCGTTTAGAAATAAAATTGATAAAAGCATAAAATTTCAAGTTTTAATTGAAATTTCGTTTCTTCTCATTTCTTTGAATAATTGATCTGAAATTTATAGTTACCATCAATTTTTTCAGTAAATTGTGAAGTTCCAATGATGAAATTCCTTGAAATTTCAAAGCAATTCCACGCAGGGATTTGAATTTCACTGTCGTAGGGATTCAAAAATTGAGATTTTATGGAATATTCAATAAAATAAATTTATGTAAAATAGTTATTGTTCAAAATTCCCTACAACAAAGAGAAATTGCCATCACATTGCCATTCGGCCACACTATTAAATTTAACTCGGCAATTTTTGCCCACATCTCCAGGACAATTTTTATTAGACATTTTTCTCCGCGTCCTATCCCCCGGCTATCCTCAGCCAAGGGTTGTTCAATTGATTCGACACTCCACAATTCCTCCTTTGATCTCCTCCCGATCGAGGGACTCGTGAAAAATCACAGTGAAAACTCCATCCACCCCTGAAACCCCGAAAAAAATCCCTGATGTGCGCGAAGAAAAAATCAACTCTTTGACCCCCCGGGGGCTTGTTCTTGTTTCCCCGTAAAGAGGGAAATAATCGTTTGTCGGGCGCGTTTGAAAATGAAATTCTCAGGGATTTACGTGAGCGCGGCCACGGATAGATGGCCCGAGGAGTGTATATCGTGCGGCAACTCCCCCCTCCCCCCCTTAACCCCACCCACCCCCTTGGGCGAAGAAAAAACCGGGCAAAACGGCGTGCAATGCCGTCTCGCTTATTATTATTTTTTCTCTCCCTTAACCTTCCGGCCGGTGAGTTTCCTCCTTCCTTTTCTGTTTTTTAATTTTTTTTCCCCTCTCATTTTTTTTGCATTTACTTGGGACTGCAGTAGAATGCAAAAAGGTAAAATGGGGGTTCATATGGATATATCCGAGGCAAACTGACTTGGACTTGTGTAATTATGCCGCTCAGTGATTGGCGTGGCTTCGTGGAACACTAACTACTGTATACAATACCCCCAGCGTGTGAGAGTGCCTAGGGGGTGAAATGCTTCTTAGCGAGCGCCAGGGGGAGGGGGTTGATGAAGGAAGAGAAAAAGAATGCGCAATGGGGTTTTTTCGGCTCGAATTCATTAGAGGTAAAAATCGATACTACTCGCGAAAAAAAGTATTCAACCCCTCCAATCTCCCCTTCTCCCCCCCCCCGCATCCGCGTTAATCCCATCCCTTTAAAAGCGCGCCCTCTAATTCTTTTCTTCCCGGTGTATCTCCACCACACACTTGGAGTAAGGAAAATTGCAGGGATGTGTGTTGTATATGGTTCAATGAGAATAGCAGGGGGAAAAGCTTGTGAGAATATGAGAGGCATGAGTATGAACAGAAAAGTTGGGGAAAAATTATCTAAAAAATGTCACGGAAATGAAAAATTTAGTGATAATTTTTGTATATATTTTGTAATAATTTTTTACACTGATTTCAAATTTATATGAGTAACTAAAATTCTTTTTGTAGTGATTTGTACATTTTAACAATTTTACAATTTAAGGATAAATTACCCTGACGGTTGGTTAATTTTCCGGAACAAGCGGAGTCAGAAAGACCTAGAACTAAACTTTGATTTACGATTACTCGATTTGTTTGGTAATTTTTCCTCAACTGCGTTTTCCATGAGGAACTTTTCCTTCGGGGAGGGCCCAGCCCCAGCTAGCGCCGATTACGTCGTAAAAAGACGCGGCGTATTATAACCAAACGGCTAGCGATCCTTATCCCACGATTCCACGAGACCCCCGTCCAGTCCGCGTAATTAGGCTTGAATATTATGTGTTTTTAATTCGATACCCCAGTCCGCAAATCGATCGACAAAGCGTACATAACTTGGTTCATATATGTGATGCATATGTGTTGTAATGCAACTGAAAAACTGGGTAAAACTTGTCTCGGGCTTCGTGCTAAATGACTTCAACGTGTGTTAAGTTCACTTGTATGTTTTTTCACTTCATGTATTAGATTGACTGTACACTTTGAGTTGGGGAATACCAAGGCCTGTGTGAGGATCGCCGCTAGCAGCAATTACCATTGATTACGCACGAATAACGGGGCCGCGTGCAGAAAACTGACGGGGCTGAAGTGACTTTTTCCCCATATTTTTATCGGTTATTTTCATTACCTGCCATAGTTTCTTTTCAACTTAATCGCTTTGAAGTTGCAGACGTGAAATGCAATCAGTATCCAAAACAAAATTACTTCATTTCCAACGTCTGAAGTGCACTTATTCTCTGTTTACCTCGTTATGTGCACTCTCGGTTCAACCTTGGGTAAATAATATTTGCTGCTAAGTTAATTCACGTAAATACATATTTACTTCTGATGGAATTGCTGTTAATGCGTTAATAAATAATCATTTTACAGCTTCGTGTGTTTTATCCCGTTGGGGAAAAACAGTGTTAAAAATTTTGGCTGACATTTCTGATGCAGTTTTTGAAAATTTTATAGAAACTGTAATTTTTAGTTCAATTTTTCGATGAAAATGAATAGAAATTAGAAAAATGCAGGGGAATATATTGGGCAATTTCCAATTAACATATGTCGACTAAAAATTGAAGTAAGTTCGAAAATTTGGAATTTCACTGGATCTCAGGTTATGAAATCCTTTGCAATTATCTAGGTATTTATTTTTCATATGGACATAAGAGGGATAACGTGATCGATATCCAGTGATTCCACGAATTCCAGACAATTCTTGAGCATTGTACATAACCTTACAACAATGTCTCGCTGTTTTTCTGGGTCAACCGATAAACAAGGGGGAGGACAAGCTTCTATTGATACGAATCCACCTCGTCTAACAGGCGGGGGGACAGTTGCGGTGATGACGGGAAAGGAGGGAATGTGTAGTCGGAAAGGAGCCCGAATTAACGTTAACCGATTCGCCGAGGTCATTAGGGAAAAAAAAACTTTTTTTTTCTCCCGCTCTGAGAATCAATCGGGGAAAGCGCTCATGCGAGCCTCATCGCGAGGAGGGAATTTTCAATCGCACCCCCTCTCCCACTAACTCCCCCCGGAAAGCTTGCGGGGGAAAACGTCTTATGTATATACACATCCCTCGTTTTTTCTTTTGCCGGATAACGAGACCCGCGTCGTTTCTTTTTTATAAACCCTCATTTTCGTGTTGAGCATTGAAGAAACTCACCCCCTCCTTCTCATTCCTCACCAGTTGACGAAAATTTTCTAATCAATTATTCGTCCGGTGACCGCTTGAATAAACACACTTGAGTACATTATTTTTTATTCCTTGAATAAGACGCAAACTCGAGGGTTGAAGGAAATAAAACGCTAGGAGATATGCGAAACCACTAGAGTATAAGAAGTGGGGTTTGGCGGGGGTTGAGGGGGTAGAGGGGGAGGGGAGGGGTGGAATGAAGCGCCGTCGGCAACGGTAATTAGAGCGAGTGGGAGAGACTGCGGTGAATGTAGTTAGGTGAAACGAGGAAAGTAAAACCCCGGGTTCTCGGTAAAAGCGGCGCCAGATAAGACTTAATATTTGATCGTGGGCCCAGCTCTTGGCTCAACCACGAACTAAGTCGCTCGTGTTTTTTTTGCCCTTGGTTTCTAACCCATCTTTCTTTTTTTTCCACCACTATCTGCGAGTCTCTCTTTCCAGCTGGCGCGCTTCACGATCGATCTCTCCATAACACCCTTTCCCCAGAATCGCCCCTTGACCGTACGACTAACCGTCCTTGTAAATCTGTTGACACTCTCATTCGCGAGCCACGTTTCTGATTCTAACCACGGGGGACGATGATCGTTTACTCGTATTTCCATTTGCTACTTGCTACGTGGCTATCAGTCGCTTCATTTGGATGGAAAGGGAAGTGTAGCAAGGATGTAGGACAAACAATTTATTTTTCAGAAATTTTTAAATTCCGATGTGTATTGAAAATTATGTCGGCAAAAGTGGAAATTTTTCTTTGCTACATTCTTAGAAAAAAATGGCAATTTTTTAGAAGAATGACACTTCATTGAATTCACAGGGAACAAATTCTGAAATTTCAAACAATTTCAAACATCACCCTAATAATGAAAAGCCCTAAAATTTCCATGTGGAAGAAATAGAATCGATTAGCCACCGATCAACTTCGACTCTGTCGAACCGGTCAGACAGTCGATTCCCGACTCTCGACTTGCGGGTCGAGTGTATAATTATCATGGGCACGCGAGCCTCCACTCCCTCCACTCCCCCGAGTGCCCGAAGCTCTCTCCTTCGTTATAACTCCCACCCTTGCACATACACCAGACCCTCCTACCTCCTAATATCCCCTAAGAAAACTTAGAACTCGTCCTAACACACACGGCTGAACCCCCAAATAGCTGCAAGGTGAAGTCCGTACTTCTCCATTATCCAGCGATTTTCATGCAGAGGCCCTGGGGCTCCGAAAAGCCGCACGATCCGCATTATACTTATCCGTGTGGCATGCCTACACTCTGGGTACTCTTTCATACAATCTACGTCGCGCAAAATGCGGCCATTTCACCTCCCGGATCCATCGGTGCTAGTAACCTTGACACAGGGGTGTGAGAATGACGGGCAAACGATAATCCATGGAACTTCTTCAACTACCCACGAGCCGCGTATATAATCCACGTGATTTTTCATGATAAACCGTATGCGTGTATAAATACCGATGAGAGGCATTTGAGCTCTTCATTCGCCTCACATGCAAGTCCGGTTTATTTGCCTAATTATCGGATGTACCGAGCCCGGGGCTTATACACATTGAGTTGAAAATCATGAGACTCCATCGGTTTTATAAAGGTTATCGCAACGGGCTCAGGGGATATACAGTCCGATAGTTTTTCCCTCCTAGAAGTCTCTTATCTAGGTTGGCTATGTGTGTGCCTTCCCCTCTCCCCCCTTATTTTTCCATTTTTTTGCTCTTTTTTCTTCATTGGGGACAGGTAGAGACACCATAGTTTATGTAAAGGGGAAGTAAAGACGAGTCGCTGGGAACAAGGGGTTGTATTTTCACGGGGATTCACATGGCACGTTTATCAGTGCATTCTACTTGCCTCGTTTGGGTCGTTTAACCGTTTTGAGATGGTTACTTGGTTTCAACTGCTCTTTTTGTTGATGGATTTGTGCATTCTTTAATATCATTTGTTTTTATTATTTGTCACGGAGAAAAAAATTGCTGGAAAAGCAATCGTCTGGAATTTCAGCTGGAATTGAACTTTTTTGAAATTCTCTCACATTGTAGTTCCATGGAAATTTCAAGGAATTTTGTCGTTAAAAATTGAACATTTTATGGGAAACTGTCAATTTCATCAGTGAAAACTGTAAATGAAATGAAAATTAATACAAATCAAAAGAATTTAGGGAATTTAGTGCGTTCTTAAACTCATAATTAATTGGAAATAATTCACTGTAATGTGGCATAAAATATTTATGGTTTCCTGCTGTTCACAAAATTTGAGATTGCATTTAATTTTTTGTAAAATTTCACATTTTACAATTTATTTCTAAAAGTTTAGCTTCCACTTGAAGTATATTTAATTGAATTACATTTAGCTCGACCAATACCTCCCGGACAGTAAAATTTGCCGATATTTTCTGAATAATTTTTCCTCAACTTTTCTCTTCACATGTACAAGGCTATTTTGACGAGTGCACTTGTTTGGTTACACTTCAAGTTTTAACAACTCAACCGAGAAAACAAATGGTATTTCACAGCTCGAGTTATTCGGTAATAAATTCGAGTTTGTAAGGTATCGATACAACTCTTTTACAAGGCACCGACGAGGCAAAGAGAGTGTTGTGGACGGCACAATGCACAGTTTATAAAATATTCATGGAAACAGAAGGCGGGAGGGGGAGGGAAAGAAAAGGCAGAATGGGGGAAGAAGAAGTAGTCGCAATTACGTAACAACATCCGGGCCGATCAATTTACTGCGAAAAGGCCACCGAAGGTCGTTATAACTGTCGTGTATGGTTCATGGGCCGTTACAATTGGTGCATTAACACCGCCTTGTATGCAAACCCGAGCGACACACTGTCTGGGATTGTACAGTGTGAGTGCTGGGGGCCATTGTGTATGGATGACTATTTGACGATACTGGGGAATTCACTTTCAGGGGGACGAGTCCAGTTTACGTGCATGTGGATTACCTGAGAGATGACGTATGGATTCGGGTTTGGTGAGGCATACTGTCAAACAGGAGTTGGTAAACACTTTTATGATTCTTGTTGAATAGGTCAATTCATGGTGCATAAATGGAATAAGAGGATTTTTTTTAATCACTTAAAACTGGGATTTACATAAAAAATGTTGCAACGTTGTTTTTGATCATTTGAATGGAATTTCTGCGGTGATGCCCAATTAAATTCGGAAATAACGATTAATTCCTCTCTTTAGAATATCAAAATAGTCAGTCCTTTCGATTTAATTCCCACATTTTCTAACACGATGCAAAAGATACAATTTTTCCTCAATTGTGGAGTCAATGTGACGCTCGTTCGGCAATAAAATCACGGGTTCTTGCGCCCACGCGGATAATACAATTGCACGCAGTGGACACTGTTAGGGAAAGCCGGCGTGCTTGGGAGAATTAGTCGTGACTATTGAAAATGCGCGTTGCCAATGTCGTAAAGACCAGGCAAACATGTGAAGAGAAACCGGATGTGGCTTTTAAAGCTCGGAGGGTATAGGTGAATCAATTGTACTCGTGGGTGGCTGGGAAAAATATGTTTTATCAATGTACAGCCACTTACTTCACAAATAAGGAATATTTTAATCAACTGGAGTCATATAAAAACACAATTTCAAAGGTTAAATTGAATCTTGCGTTGTGTATTTGCATATGCAATGTTTGAAGGGGATGACTGAAGAATAATCAAGTCTTTAAAAATGTATCTTGTTTAACAAAAAATTGTAATTTTACAGACAGTTGCTTAGTAATTTCTAGGAGCATGACATTGAATTTAGGGCTAAATAGACTTATGAAATTTCACATTGTACTGAAAATTTAACGGAATTCCTTCGCTTTGAACGGCAGAAAGACAAGAATCACCCAACAAACTTTAATTTTCAATCAAAACATCGATATTCAGTAAGCTGAGTTCTTAATTACTTAAAAATTAAAGAATATATTTATCTAAATTTTTATCAATTCTCATGGAGTAAGTGAACTAAAGTTGACAGCTTCCAAAATTTCCTATAAAATATTCTGACACGATCCGCGCTCGTGCCAATCTATTACGCAGACCAATAATCCCTCCAGTGATGCAACAAAAACATGTAAATTTCGACAAAGTCGAGAAGCAAACTGGAATGTAGATTGAATAAAATCAGTCGCGTGTGCTATTTTCATGGAGACGATGGCGATAGAAAAAAAAATGTTATGCACCCACCCGAGTACACTCCAGGACATTAGAATTAGAATTGCAGTTGGACCCGTGCTTGCGCATCCCAAATCGCCGCACGGGCCGCGAAGAAAAAAGTAAGGGATACAGTATTTTAATTTCGAATCGACACGAGCCGGAAGTCTGCAGCCGGTGGGGTTGTGGCTTGATTTATTCGTGTTTCCAGTGAAATTAGGGGTGTGCTATGTCGATCATAAATACCAGTCTATAAACCCGATACTTTATTACAAAATACAAGAAAACTAAAAACTATCACTACCGCCATCTAATCAAATCACCAGCGACGATGAAAACAGTAACAAAAGCCCTTTAAAAATAAAGAAATCTGATGAAAATCAATTCACCGATGATGGAAAAATTATTCATTTCTCTCTGAAAGGGATACCGACGTTGAATAAAACCAGAAAGTCGTTTATCTGGAACAATGTAACTGTCTATCTTCACCGAACGGTTACAAAACGTGCGATCAAACAATTTGAATATCGAATGGGTTTAGATGATCGTAATAATGTATTCCAAGTCTCATCCCTTGATTTGACATTGGGGGCTTAATTCATTTTCGATCGCCTCAGATATTTCAGTGAATCGAGGGCCAATGCAGATGCAGCCCTAATATTCTCGACCAGATGATATTTCCAATAGCACGCGACCTCCCAGCGATTATCATTCAAATTTAACACTCCCCATGCCCGACAAAATCATTTGAATATTTACTTATTCGAGCACGTGGTGGATTTTTCGTACTCGTTTGCATCGCTAATTCATTTTTTTTTCTCTTGAAAACCAACCCAGGAATTTAAGAGTATACCTGAGGGGTGAGGTTTCCTTGAAGATACATCCCATTTCCTGATGCACTTGTCGTTGTGATGGGATCAACCTTCCTGGAGAAAAAGAGAAAGGGAAAAAATATTTGAAACCCCTACCTGACGCCCTATCGATAATCGAAAATTAGCGTAGAGGAGCGAATAACATCGGAAGAATGTGGCACACCGGAAGTCTTGAAAAAGGGATTCTGTATACAACTCGGGACGGGACAAATGGGAGGGCATACGAGCGAAATCAGCCCAGTGCACCATCAAAGTAGAAATAATTCAAAAATTGAACCGTTGAGCCGCGTCGGTTTCAGTTAATTCTGTGTACTGCAAGGGTCGTTCCGCTCTATCTCTTCTTCACTATGGGAATCAACTGCAACATGTGTGGGGTAGACGTATGTAGCCCCCTGTCTTTCACCTAATTCCGAATCGCCCTCCTTATTTCATTATGAGATAGATGCAACAGGCATTAGTATGCAAGCTTTTACGCATCCAAATCCTGCACATGGGGTATTATATTTGGTATGAAATGATATTCTACGAATTCCCACACGATGTCCCTTAATTCTCGATCATTGTCCCTTGAGGCCTGGGAGACAGAGACACCGGTGGAATGAATAAATATATGGTAACTAATTGGAATGAAAGAAACGTTTGACGTTAATAATAATAACATTCATGGCTTATTTTATTGTGGTATTTTATCAATTCAAACGAAGAAAAATTTATATTGTCGAGAATTTTTGTAATTCATTGAAATTTCACGGAACATTTACATTCTTGAATGTTCAATGAATTGAAAATTCTGTGTTCGTGGAAAATTTGGCTAAAACTGATTAAAATTACGGGCAAAAATGACTGACCAAGATATCAGAAACAATTGTTCAACCACAATATTTCCCCGTGAACAATAATGTAACCAGAAATCAAATCCTCAACTCCCTCTCCAAACCTCCCATCAACTAATTCCCCTCCCCCCAAGAAATTCCGAAAGTTAAAGTGACACTTCTGCTGTTCTCCTGCGCAAAAAGGTAAAGTGGAATGAAAAAAAAAGTACAGACAATGGAAACCTCCACGCGGACGTGGACGAAAGGTCGTGCTAGGATAAATGTTGAAAAGACGACGTAGCCAGGTCTACCCAGGGTGCTCTGATGGATCAACCCCCGTGAGACAATAATAGAAACAGTGCAACCCCCTGTACCGGCCCAAATACCGAAGAAAAAGTACATGATACCTATATAAAACCCCCTTGTCTCTCCTCCTGCCTCATTCTCTCTACTCCACATATATCCTGATACAATTAAAGTACGTTGCGGTGGTTTGGGGCGCGCTTCCTTCCCCCTCCCCCCTAAACTTCTTACCAACACTCGACCTCTTTTCCTCGATTTATGCGCACCTCCCGGGTTGGTTAGATATCTGGGCCAGGTTCGATCCTTTTTTTTTTCTCCACATACGGTGAGAGGCATAAAGTATAAATTGCCGGGTTACGGGGGGTGGAAAAATGTTAAAGAATCGAAATGGAAGGTGCCCTAAACGCGTTAACCCGAGTTTTGGGGACACAAACTAGAGGGTGAAATCTTTGATTTCTTTACAAATGGTATATGGGCGCGCGTATGGAGAATGCAATCGTCGATAATTCGGAGTGCGAGAGAAAAAAATATCGGTTGGGTATTTCTTTTATTTCTTTTCTGATCACCCGTTACGCCGAGACCCCTTCGATGACGCAGGGGCGTTTAACGATCGAATCCTCCCGGTTATTTTTTTTCTCAATGCGACACGATGTATTTAGTTTCTCTTATGAATAAAAATCCAGTGCTCATTGTGTCATTTGCATTAGTGAGGCGTCGAAGGGTTAGTGGTGAGGAATAAAGTCGTTGGTGCGAAAAATTCATGATTTTTTAATACGTTTTCAATTGCGAAGGCTGCGCTAGAAAACCTAATGTCTGGAATTGAGGCACTTGTGCCACCTTTTTTAAAGACATTTGTGTCTCCCTATTTAAGTAGTTTTTAGTGTCTCAAATTGAGAGATTAAGGCATGCATTCTAACATGAATATGTCACCAAAAATGTCTCATGATTCCACGTCTTGATGGGGTTAATGTATCGTCTGCCATCATACATGATTGGTGACTAAATACTCTTCAAATGTCTCAATTAAAACAGTTTTGTGTTTAATATCTCAAATTAAGAGGCCTTGAAGACACTAGTTTTTACAGGGCGATGATAAACTTGTGTGTACTCAATCTCAGATGATGAGACGTATATGACGATGGATATATCGCTCGGTATATATTTCACGAAACGATCGACATGTCGATGCGATCGTTCCAGATAACAATCTTGAAAACCGGAAATTTGAAGGCGGTATTTTCATTAAATGCGGATAAACTGCGTGTTGCGGGTATTATACGACTCTGACGAGTTGTGTTAATTATATTACGTAATCATACATCAGGTAGTAAACGTACCTCGCTTTACGAGAGTTATGCTTTTGTGATCTCAATCGTTTTTGGATTATCACGGAAATTACCAGTTTAAGAGTAGATAGTCTCTCGAACTCTCAACGAAAATCGCTTCAGTGTTTTATATCTCCATGTACCATCGCACCTGCTCGATCGTGAAAAGCGTGAGAAATGAAATCTAAAGATCATTCTTTACGTTTTTTTTTTCCTAATTAAATCAATGTAAAACCAGTTGTGGTGAGCAAGATATAAAAGTGGAAGTTGTAAAAGTGGCGGAGATTTTTAGAATCTTCACTTCGGGCAATTGACGTTGGCCTCTAACTGTCTGTAACAAGTATCGGTACGCATACCAGGCACTCTCGATGCATCTCCATGAAGAATTACCCGGAGAATTTTTGCATCACACTGTAACGCACGTGGGAACCGCGGTTTCAACGAGAGCTTCCATAATTCATCCAAAAATCATCTCGTTATTTTAACGCACTTCATCTGCATGTCTCTCACTTCCTCGATATTGTATTCACAAAACATTCCAGGGAGTTCCTGGACCCACCAACACTTGATGGATAACCAGCGTGCGTGCATCGACAACTCTAGAATGTTGCTTGGAAATCGATGATGCTCGACCCGAGATACGCACTGATGGTTTTCCCATCATTATTCCCCGGGTTTTTTTTTTTTCAAAAGACGTATTGTCAATTCAAATTCTAACCCACGCACCTAATACATCCCGGGCTAATGACTCGGCAATCTTCGACGTGAATGTTTTCTCGTCGTTCTGTTCACGGGGGAAATGTAGATGGGGGGAATGAATACTGGTCCGGAGGTGGTTTCTGGGGCCTGTGGATTTTTCGGGAATTAATGGATGTCGATGGTCATCTGATGGACGCTTTTAGGGGGAAAATAAACCTCTCAATGCTGTGCTCGCATTCTTATATTGTGACAAAAACCTGAGGGTGAGGATTTTTGGGGGCTTTTCAATTAGTGATAAGATCGCTACTCATTAGAGGATGATGGACGGCTTGGGAGAAGGCAGTATTCCTCGATGCGTAAAATAGAGTCTACGGATGTCCCGAGGTCAGGCGGTTTTTCTAGGCGTAGCTTCCTGCCTGACGTCAGAATTAACGTGATGACAATTACGAGTGGTAAGAGATACTGGGGCATGTTAGATAATTAGTATTAACAATCAGTTGGACATTCGTCGGAATTTGCTTCGGGGAAAATTATTGGACAAAGTGGTAAAACATGGAGTTTATTTAGAGAATGAGAAATTCAATTGGCAATATTAAATATTGCACTGTTGAAAATTTGCGGCTCATCTCTCTCATTAAAATTATTCATAAAATTCCACTTTTTTTTTCAAGTGTGGATTTACTCAGTGAGAAAATAATTCAAACCCTGAAGCGCAATTGATTTACTTCATAAAGATACTCTAAAAATTTCGATTTATCAAATGCAATTTCTCGTTTGACGTCCCAATCAACGTAATGACAATTACGTCTGCTAAGAGATACTGGAGCACGTTAGAATTAGATAAATCGAGGAGAGGAAAGGCTGCAATACGGACACTCAGCGTGCGTGTACACACGACGACCAGTGAGACAAGTGAGATAATTAGCCTGCTACGAGACAGGACGTGCGCATTAATTAATTAGCCCAATCTAAGTTCCACTCGGCGCATTGTCCATCTCCACGGTACAATAACAATTCGTTTCGATTCTCCTCACCATCAGCCTCCTCTACTCCTCATTTCCCCGAAACTCTCTCTCTCTCACTCCGACTTCCAGGAAACAGCCCCTCCTCCACTCCCAAGTGACACACAGACCCTGGGGATAATTAATAACCCAAAACATCAAATTCCTCTATCCGAATATTCAGAGTAACAGTTTCTGAGTGGCCCCCCGAGTCATCTCAGAAATGAGTCGTAAGAAAAACGTCGATATAAAAGGAGGCTAATTAATTACCGGAGGTATAAGAGAGGGAAATAGCTCCGATCGGAATCTCGACTGGAATTCAAATTTGATTAATGGCCTTCGTCCTCCAGTCCCTCAGTTTCTTTTTTCCTCCCCCCATTTTTCTCCATCGAGACGCTGATGAGAGTAAAGGTAAACTTTTCACGAGGGTCAAACGCACTAAACACACTAGTATTTGAAATTAAGACACAGGGACACCGTTTTTAAGACATTTACAAATTAAGACATTGAAACATGCTTTCTAGACATTCTAGGTGTTTTTCTCAAGGATCTTTTTTTTTCAAACTCACTGTGTCTCCTTTGTTTTTCCCAATAATTCCGTTCAGACGTTGGCGACGCAACCAGCGAGATAAGAGCAGACCTGAGGGACGTAACAAAAAAATGAGGAAAAAAGTCGAAAGAATGGGAATCCTCGTATACATCAGCTGGCACCGCAGGCGCTGCGTTTCTCCAGTGAAAATAATTAATTTATGCTAACGAATGAGAAGCGTAACGGCTGGGCGCTCTTAAATTCGCGCCATTGAGCGTCCAAGTGTCCGTAAGTCCCTTTCCTCCTGTGGCATTCTACTTCTCCGCATATTCTTCTGGTCTTGCCCCCTCTCGCTCGACTGGTTTACGTCGAACTCTTCGAAAACTGGTTGCCGTCTGCTAACGCGAGAGGGTTTATATAGTGCAATAGAAAGTGAGACGAGGAAAATGAAACAGTGAGAATTGCAGAGAGTCCAGTGGGGCTAGGTCTCTTGACTACCCCTCACCTCACACTCTGAACCCCCGCCCCTGCTGGGTGTCACGGTAATTAATTTTATTATTATGCTCGAATACTGGTGACTCGTCGTAATCAGAAGTGCATCGTTACGGAATGAGGATTGAGGGAAAAATGAACAAGTCCCTGATTAAGTCGGTTGAATTACTCAATTCAACCGTAGAATATGGAACGACTTTGGTTCCAATGGTGAATTTTATAACTAATAAAATTGTTAGCATGTAGTAAAAACTAAGAGGTACATCCTCATGTTTTCTACAGTGATATTTATGCGAGGCATATAAAATTGTATTTTTCTATTTCTTGGAATTAGTATGGATTAACGTTATTTCATGATTATTTCGGGGTTAAATTTTAATTGAGAGCCTGTAAAGTCGGATTATGGTGTGAGTTATGTCGTCACGGTGGAATCTGGTTCATGCTAATGATGGAGATGAGGGACGAATTAAATTCAAAATTGCGATAATGAGAGGCTCATGATAATTTCAAGTTGGCACAATGAGTGTCACTAATAACTCGCGTCATCGCGGATGCGGATGATTGCGCGATTATTCGCATGCTTCGTGTATGAACATTGGTTGTGTGGGTAAGTGTAAAGTACACGTGATACCGCCAACGCTTGGCTATACCACAAGAAGTTCTGTGGCGAGAGAGAGAGAGAGA
>NW_021680342.1:230034-234937 GCF_001412515.2 Diachasma alloeum | reverse complement strand
CCTTGAGATAGTCAGCTGGAACTCTACGAGTATTCCTCGAGATAAGGATCAACCGTGTAGGCATCGACCACGGGTGTAATTAATTACCGTAAGAAGCGCGTCTCTCAGCGTTGGATAGAGATTTACCCCCCGTGGAAAAACGCTGCACGCATTGCTCATAACTCCTAGACTCGCCTAGATGAGGAAAAAAGAGATAAAGGAAAAATGAAGGTTGGATAAATGAATGGGGGATGCTGCCTGGCTAGGCATTAGTTTAATTTGCATACAGCTTCCTAAACAGTCTGTCATTAATGATTATTTCAGCATTTATTTGTACATTCCTGTGAATATGCATGGGCTTTGTGGATAATTAATGGATAACATAATTAAATGTGGAATTCCTTTGGGAATTTCAAGAAAATTAATTCGACGTTAAATTATTTATGAAATATTTATTCACGTTGAAAATTCAAGGAAATTGATTTTTTTTTGATTCTGCAGATGCTAACATTGAAGAAAATGACTGAAATTCAGAGAACTCGAGGCATTTGGATTTAGACTGCATTTTTATAATTTTACAACATTTCCATTATCAGGGTGAATAAAAATTATAATTTCCGGTGCGTCTCCATGAAATTAGTTGTGAATAATTTTCGGACTTTGGAATAAAAATGACAAAATTAGAGTTTGAATTTTTGGTATGTGAAAACTTTTGTCAAACAGTAAAAAATTTTCACTCAAAACTTGGAGTTAATTTTCTATCAGACTGCATACAAAACTTAATTCTATCATGTGCATACACCCAAACATGTCATAATTCTCGGAAAATCCGTGACCGGACACGTTTTATATTTCTACGCCTACGTTAATATATGGAAATACATTCCAAGCATGGTTTGGATCGTGTCACTGAGGTCGCTCTCTACACTTTGGTGGACCAGTAAATCTGTTTTGCTTTTGCCCTCCACAACGAGAGAGAGAGATGATCGCGTCTCCGGTTGCCAACGACGCGATACAGCATCTCTACTCCATACCTCGCCGTTTCCATTTTGACACGCTCACCCACCTCGCTCTCCCCTCATCTTTGTCCTAGAAATTTCTGAAATACTCGATCTTCCTTCGTTGCGTGACTTTTTTCTCTCTCTAGCAGGACAAAAGATGTTGCTCCAGAGAATTCCAATAGAACTATAGTCTTGCAGATATACCTGGCTTGAGAGTCCATTCAACTATTTAGGCAGGATGCATTCGGGCCCTTCTGCATCTTTTTCAGAAAATCCAGAGATGTCATCGGGAGAGAATAATCTGGCTCTCAGGGGTGAGCCTTTATATGCTCCATCTACTGCGAAGAAATGTTTTTAATTGAAGTTCAATGTTTGAATTCGTGGGAAATTCTGGAGCTTACGTCTCATGCATTATCTACTCAATTGGAAATGAAGAAATTGTGGGATTTCATCGGTTTTTAAAGTGGAAAAACAGAAAAAGTTCCACAAAAATTTATGCTTCAATGAGTTTAATCATCCCTCATGGAAAAAATAATTGCCAATCGTAATACCGTTTCCTCCTCAATTCATTATTGAGAGCCAATCTTCCATTCACAGGCCTATTTTGAACCACCACATGAAATTTATTAGAAACAAAATTACCAAATAAAAGTGAGTCTCGCAGATTTTTGACGCTTCCAAATGCGTCCCATAACCGGTTGAAAAATGAATCACCCCTCGCAGCCAGCTGGGTGTCGCTAGAGAGAGAGAGGAACAATCCGTGCCTCTTATTCCTCCAAAAAACCTCCCGTCATAATCTATGTGTGTGTACATAGTACACAAGCTGCGTGACTGAGTCAGCGATGCGCGCACGCGTTCGTCTCTCCGCTCGTTTTCACTCTCTCTCACACACACTAGAACACCCCCTTTCCCCTTGCGCCATCGAACAAGTGAGAGACTGTAGACGGGAATGATCCACAGGCGGAACGAGATACTCGGGTTTATGTGGATATGTGTGGTGGAGCGCTCGCGGGACCCAACATTTTAGAAGAAAAATATAAAACCAACGATGAGGGACACACGCGGAGAAGATGGGTTCTTTAGTGCACGAGTTGGTAGCACTCGACAAGACAGCCGACATCTCCGCCCTTCCAGAGGCCTCCAGATTTGTAACAGTACCCACTGAACAAGAAATTCTTCGACTTCTTCACGAAGTTGCGAAAAATTTTTAGTACCCCGTGGACTTCTTCCTGCGCCGAATTTCTTTCTACTCCAGCGAAAATATCTTCTTTGCCTTCTTTCTCCTGAGAAAAAACGGTCAATGTCAAGGCGGTAGGTATTTTCTTCGAAAATAGCTTTTCATTCACGAACTTTCTAAGGGAAAAGATGCCCTCGAAGTGAAAGCGTTTCTACTATGATCCAAAGAACAATTCAAATTTCTCGAGAGCCATGAGACGTGCCGAGTAAACCGTCCCCTTAGTGAAATCACTGCTAGAACTAACTCACATAAAGAAAAATTATTGATAAGAGTTGTTTTGAAGGTTTTGAGGCAAATTACCGAATTCAATCATGGGGAGAAATGGAAGTTAACATTCCTTCTTGTTGACATGGATTCTTGAGAATGTCAGATCAAATTTGCCAGGTCAATTTTTTTCTTCCCCGCACATTGTTAGGGCTATATCACTAGCCGCGCCAACTCCTCGGCATTTTAGCGATCACTATTTTAGTATAATCGATCGACCACCTATCGAGCCTCAAGTTCATCCATCATTACGTTTCGACGACTCCAAGTAGAACTCTCGATAATCGAATTCCTTCGAAACTCCGCCATACCTATCGCTTGTACTGAACATAGGCCACTGGGTGTGGGTGAGCGTGCAACCCTCAGGGTTGGGATTGATTTGATTCCTAGAGCCAATCATTGCCCACGTGAGCTAATCACTCCAGGATATCGGCTAATCCCAGCCAATTAGGCCTAATGGTTGGATTAAGACGCTTTACACGCATACCTTTATCATTACGTAATCAGAAGAATGGAATACGGGATAAGACATGACATCTCGTACAAGAATTTACCATTTCCTGATTGCATTAAAGTGACTGGATTAATAATTAAACTCTGTGGGGTCAGCCATAACCCTTAATGCTTAAAGATAAAAAAACCTTCTAATTTAACGACATCTAAAATTCATAATCCACGACGCCTGTTCGATCACCCAAACACCCAATACCCCGGAATAATCCTGCTGACGAAATGACTCCAGCTATCTGTCTTATCTCCACCACTCAAGGAGGTTATAGTCCCTCTAAACATCCCAGAGATAACGCTGGAATTTGTCACCTCTCACCTGCACCTTCCACAGATATCCACGAGCTGGGGAGTCTTGCAGCCAGTTCACCTTGAACTAGACATAGACTGTGTTCTAGTGTTCGCAGATAACGATACCTAGAATAAAACTCTTGAAACTCAGATAACTTGGACAAATAGAATGAGTCAAGAAGTGCTGGTCTCAAATATCCATTAACTAAAACCGTGGAAAAATGATTGAAATTAGTCTGATGTACTGTAAAGACGACTTGATTTAAGACATTAGACATGAAAATGTGTCTTACTTTCAGACACTGATTTTTTCAGTGTGACCCTAACGCAGTCCCACGTGACCGCGCATCAGAGAGAAAAGAGTATGACCCATTGCCATGTGACAAATTGAGCGTTTTTCTTAGTTGCTTGGACAAGTGTATTTTCCAAACACACAAACCCTCAAGGGGGTGGTTGGGCACTGCGGGCAACAAGTGCGACCACACCGGGCCAGACACACACGTCACAGTTGAGGCTGACTCGACCCCCGCGTGTGTGGTCTCGTCGTACGCTCGTTTTCTTCCACAATCGATATATCGAGCGTGTGTGACGGCCACTACAGTTCTCGTTTTATCTGTCCTCCTCGCTCGTTCACAATGTTCCCGTACACGGTGTTGGCTGGTGGTGGACAAGGGGAATCGAAGGGGAAAGTGAGAGAGTTGTGAGGTCGAATTGGACGTCGGCCTTACGTGGGTTGTGGTAGGCCATGGACGTGTCCCTCTCCCCAAGTTAGGAGAGTTTTTCCACCCTCTGGAAAGAGCCAGAGCCAGCGTGGTCAGACCTCTATTTTCGGATGTACGTGTTTTGAGGTTTTGAGGGTTATGGCTTTATTTCTTGTCGATTTACAGATTTATCTTTGTGCTCGACAAATTAGGGTTGACCACTTTTTGAAAAAGATTAAAACTCCATGGAGAATTTAATACTAATTTTCAGGAGAGCGACATTCAATTAGATTTTGAGAAAAAAAAATTAAATTCCAAATTTTTGAGCAGCAGGAAGATGAGAAACACCAAATTATGCTGAAGTTTAAATTACTTGAATTTTCGTGATTTTTATCGATTTCCACGGAATCATTGTTCACTGTCACCTCCGGTTTCATTTTTTTAACTTTCCTCACGTGATAAAATTGAATAGTTGCTCAGGATAAAATCAAAAATGAAAATTTTCCCCTCAAAGTGCTTGATATTCCAGATGAACACCTTTCACACATCAATAATTGCCCAGCAGGATAATATTTTTATTCACCAGCTACAACAATTCCCCCAACTTTATTCTCCCTGCGAAAAATCTCCATAAAGAATAAAACAGGTGTCTTGTTCTAAAAGTATTAAAAGAATGTCCAACACGCTGGAAAAGAGGAGCTCTTAAAAGGTTGGCAAAGTTTTTCTGACCCTAAGAAATCTTTTCTTTCGCCTTGACGCGGCCAGCGGCATCTCGGTGTGGCAATGTTTTAGCGTATTGATCCGATGGGGGGGAATTTAGTTGAGGCGGAGTGGTGTGGGGGTGTGGGTGTATAAAAGCCCAGCACGCTGGAGGGAACGGGGGTAAGGAAAAAAGCTGGAGTAAGATGGGCGGGGGAGGGGGG
>NW_021680342.1:205934-229405 GCF_001412515.2 Diachasma alloeum | reverse complement strand
CGGGGGGGGGGGGGGTGAGTAAAAACTGGACGGCGCCACTTACCCGCTCATAATCGTCCCTTCACACCCCCTCTCACGGGCTTCTCCAACTCCCTTGCGGCTATAGTGCACTTCTACTCGACGTCGCACACAAATTCTCATTTCACCGCACGGATAAGAAATTCCTGCACACTAACCGGGAGTACCACGTGACCGGTTGGCACGTGTTACTCACACAGAGTGGCTCCATGAAATGCCAAAATATAATCGTAATGATAAGAGAGTGGTTAAGGATATCCGGGTGGAATTTTTAAAGTGAAATTTCCACATGGTGTTGGCAAATCATTTTATTTTTTTTTAGTACTCAATGCAATTCAAATTTTGGAAATTGTCACAATTCTGTCAATTATTGTTCTGAATTCTGAATTTATCAAGATTTCATTTGCACACATAGAAAAAAAATCTGGTTTTCTGAACTCTTGTTATTTTAAGAACCTTCAGTACTGGATTCCAGAGCCAAAGTGCCTTGATTTTATTTGAATTCAAATTCATAACATTAAAAATTAAATTATAGTCATTTTCTTCTGTCCTGAAATTCCGGGATTTTTCCTACAAATTTCAGCGAGAAAATCTAAATGAACCAATGGGCTCGATTTTCATCCACATCGTGTTCTCGCTGTCATCCCTTGAATCGTTTGATTCAATTGTCTATCGGTGTTAATACTCGAATTCAATTACAGCCGCTAATTAACGGCTTCACTGTGTTAAGAAATGTTCTTGATGGCTTCGAAATTCAATATTCATTAACTTTCCCTCAGTGGGTCGCGTGTCGTTTAGCTCTCACGTATGCCTACAACCACAAACTTAGACTAAATTGCAGCTAAAAGTTCTACTCCATAAATGCCACAATACAAGTACATAAGTGTACAAAGCGGAAAATAATCGTACGGCTTGATATTGTCACGCGGGTGAAATCGACGAATGGATTTGCACGATGAACTGTGTAAAACTTCTTATTTCGATTATTAGTTTGGACAGTGGACACATGAAGGAGGACAACACTGAGTGAGGGAGAAAATTAAAGGAAGTGAATGCAAGTGGAGTGACGAGACAGAGCGCACCCTCCTTACGTATGCACACCCCATCGAATAATTGCAGTCCATTCTCCTCAAATTATCCCGTAGTTTCCGCGTTGGGAGAAGTATGAAATATAACATAATACTTGGGCTGTACGTATATAGCGTGAGCGGAATGCTCTAACCTCCGTAGCATTTCATTTATGTGGGATAATGGACGTGAAAGTTTCGATTCCATTTATTGTTGTCCCCTCCATCAAGCTATTGTACAAAATTTCCACACGGTCAAATAAGGATTTGCTTCATAAATAAAAACTAATGAAACATCATTAATCTTGTTGTGATTTTTTATTTTACACTGTTTGAAATTTCCGATTGGAATTCTCTATACATTTTTGGTATTATTTAGCAAGTTATGCTTCCAATGAAAAATCAATGTAAACTAAAAATTTCCGTTCAATTAGAAATCAGGAAAATTCAGATATATATTGTTGATTTTTCTATTGATTTGAAAATTACTGGTCAACTATCATAGGATTATTCAACAAATATAAATTAAGTTTGGTGAAAATTAATTTATCACACTTTCCAATCATGAATAACGTAACTCTAAATTCAAATAATATTACCATAAAGTTGATTGTTATTTTCTAAAACCCTTCATCAGATGTCATTTTTTGAATTCTAACAATGTTTTATTCTCCTCTGTTGCAGAAAAAGCCTCCAGTTCTATGCCATCCAACCTCTCCGGTAAGTAACAATAAAATTACTAATAACCCAGCCAAGCCAGCACGAGCAATTTGTATAAATATAAATATTGAATTTAACGATTCTGGAAAATGAGCATTGATGGCGCGAATTATGAGAAAATCTTGCAAGTACTTAAGTCTCGCCAAAGGACTCTCAAACACGCGTTATAAATGCCCATAAAAATTCCAACAAGTCCCAAAGTACCCAGCGAACGCACACACACACCCCCGGAGACGACAAGTTTGATCGGTATGACACCTATCTCTCTCTCCTCGCGTTTTATCTCGCCCCACACAGTGACTGCCGGGGGGACATAACTTGACACGTCGTCGAGTTCAGCCCCAGCTCGTGCTCACGAGACACTCCAGCATATAACACATATGCCGTCATGGTGGTCAAGTATAGACGTGAATGCTCGTGCGACTCCGCCATTGCCGCCGCCGCTGCAGCCGCCGCCGCCGATTACTTACTCCTCTCCGGCGAATTAACGACGAATAACTGGGAGAGAGAGAACCGGTTGTCCCACCGTACGTGGCACGCAGCTAACGACCTTTTCCGTTCCACCCCTCTTTTGCACTTTTTCCTCATTCTTTTCCACTCGGCATTACCATCATATACCAAAGAGGCATGGGCTCTCTCACTTGGGCGATTTAGCTTGGAACGTACGAGCGAGAAATACGACGGGAATTAATGAAAGCACGGGGGTACGACCAAGTCTGATAAAGTGAATCGTCTTTAAACCACTCTATTTGCCTTTACCCTTTTCGAAAAACTTCTTCAACGAGTTACCTGATACCTCGGAGGAGGAAGAAAAAGAATGACTACAACCCAAGTTTTTCTTTATCGTTTGGAATTACGTTGCTCGATATTCCGAGGGTTATGGAAGAGGGTTTACATATATATCGGTACAACGAGCCGATATCACTCCTCCTTCACGACCTGAAAATTGTATCATCATAAAGGCAAAGAGGAAAGTGAAAATTGAATAATGCGAAATGGAATTCTCGGGGGTGGAGTGTGAGATAAATCGATATATCGAACACAGCGCTGGCTAAAAACCGGGGTAAGTCAATTCAGAGAGTTTCTGCGAGGTTCAGGGCTTCGTGGGGTTATGAGTGCCGATCGGGAGTGATTTTTGACATGAATTAGCCGGTAAAATGGGATAATAATAGCTATCGTGGGTAATGCACACATTTCATGAATCGCGGAAGGCATGGTTATTCCAGACTTATTGTTTCACCGACGGAAGTCACTCTTTTATTACGGCCCACTTCCGCTCTCGTCACTTGACACACGGATGTGACGGCTCGCTCTCGATGTCGAGGTACTCTGGTTGCACATGTGCCACGCGCAGGAGTGCTTGATTACATGGGTATTAACTGGTGCAAAATTACCGTTGACTAATCGATTTTTTATGAAGTATTAATTGGTGGTAATTTGTCATGGAAAAATATATGTGAGACTAGTGAGGCTGAATGGACACTTTGGATTTTTATTGAAGAAATGTCAATGGGTGATTCAATTTTCAATTAAATGGGACAATTTCTTTCCCTTTGTGACGAGTCTAGACCAACTACCATGGATAAATTTATTCCTGAATTATGGAGATTAGTCGGACAATTAAATTGGACCTGAAGAATTGTTATTCTAAATTAACAAACGAATGTCTTGTATTTTACCGCATTTTTGCCTTTTTTTTTTCATTTTCAAATCATAAAATATATCAATCTGCAATATTTTCAAGTTTCCATGAATTTCATTTTAAAAAATACGACTGAACTATTAATGACACAGCAAAAAGAAAAAAATGAACCAAATAATTAAACTTCATAATTAATAACGATTCCCCGAATTTTAATCGCGTGTTTTGTCAACCCGAGAGAAATAAAAATATAAATGCCAGTACGTTTATAAACACGCAATATAATTCAGGGGCCGTTGGCATCGCAGGTAATTAGGGAGCGGCGTTAATTCTTCCTGAAGAAACACAAAAAATCAAAAAACTAGAGGGAAAAAAAAATTGGAATAAATACATTTGACAGTCGAGGGAGTTGGAAAAAATGGGGGAGTGATTACATCAACGCAAACGTGTGTCCACACTTGCCACGTACAGCCGAAGGCCGTTGGATTTAGTGGGTGAGGGAGAGAGAGAGAGAGCACCCCGATGAAACAATAAAAAAGCCCACTGCAGCCATAAAATATGTATAAAAGAGTGAGAAAGCGTAATCAGAGTGCGTTTCGCCCGCTTGGGTGATCCTGATTGCGTCCCCCATATTCCGGTAATTATTATAATTGCTCCACCGCGCCCAAACCGACGCTCCTCTGGGCCATTGAAACATTGTAGAAAGCCTTTCAAAACAGAAACATGTGAATGACAAAAGAAAGAAAAAAAACACAAGGCAAATTGTTTATCGATTATCATCGGTACAATTACCCTCCCACGATTTTATATTTTTCAAACATAATTTTCTCTTGTGAAAAGGGGCAGTGCTGGCTCCATTATGTCTCCCTCGATGTGACTGCCAATGACCATAGAAATAGTCAAGAATCGAGGGGTGAGGAGGAATCATCGACAATGATAGTGGGAAAACCCTCGGTACGAAGTTACCTGCAGAACTCAATTCCCTTTATTTTTCATCCCCCGTCGGCTGTCACTCAACCCGCATTTATCGCAAATACCTAACGACAAATAAATTATGTCCACTGGAGTAAAGAGGAAAAAGCCAAGCGCGTCCTCTTGTCCTCACCATTAATTTTGAAATTAATCACCACTGAATTCCGAGGCATAAGCGGAGGCCATTGAACGTGTGGTCTCTGGGTGTATCAGCTTGTCCGCATCCACCTCCAGCCACCATCCCTTACTTCGCCCTTTCCTAACAAGACACATTATAAGTTTTTCCCGGGGGTTAATTCCGTCGGCAATAGCGAACTACCCGCCCTCACTCTCCTCTCTCATTCTTTTCTCAAGGCTTCTCATGTAACCAGCCCTCTCTGTTTCTCTCACTTCGCCTCACACCGAGGTTAGTGGCCGTAAGTACCACCACAACTGAGGCAACCCCATCAGTACCGTCCAGCCCTGAACCAAGAGTGGCTAAGAGTTGGGGCAGAAGCGTCTCTATGGTTAATTAAACGCATAGATCACCCCCACTCGCGCCCCGAGGCGATCCAGGCTAGCCACTTCAACCTTAAAAACCCACCCCCACCCACCCTTAAATTCCCACACTTTCCCACCGACAAACAGTACACATGCTTCTCCCTCAACCTCAGTGTCGTACCCAAAAATACCCATTGCCACTACACTAGAAAAACTGGTGCCTAAAGTTAAGACACTTTTGTCTCCTTTTTTAAGACCTTTGTGTCCCCTAGTTTAAGTTGTTTTTCGTGTCTCAAATTCAGATATAAATACATGCATTCTAGACATTCTATATAGGTAACTTACTCGAGGACTTCTTGTTTCAAACTCATGATGCCTCATTTTTTTTACCAAAAACCACGCTGTCCTCCCTCATCGTGCTTTCACCTCTTTCAATAAATTCAGAACTTTAGTAAATTGGAAAAAAAATTTATAAATCATCTAAATGTCTTGGGATTTCGTATCGTAACGGAGTTAATATCTTGTCGTAGTGCTGCCATTATAAATGTCCAGTATCTGAATAGAAGTTAGCCAGTAGGACACATTTTTGTGTTTAATACCTCAAATTAAAACGTCTTGAAACCCTAGTTTTCACAGTGCACCAGAATTATTTATCCCAACGCATCTGAAATCCTCCAATTCTTTCTTTTTCAACATCCCAAGGTTTAACTTAACGATACATGTTTACAACCGCATCATTCATACCCTCATTTTATCGACTCCACCCGTAAACAACACTCAAATGTATAGGACGCATTGTGGAAGGGTTGGGACACACGCGTACTGCCCAGGCAATAATAATTTAACCGGCTGCAGCTTATAAACGCTCAATATTTTATTTCATCCGCGGAGAATACCGTCAGTTATTCCAAAGACTCCCTTGTATAATACCGTTCACCTCTGCACCGCCCACGTGTCGTTTTTACTGAGAAACTTATAGTGGAGAAAGAATGAGCGAGACGAGTGTATTTGTGAATAAGAGGGAAAGGCTATACCGGTTTCTCATCACGAGAGAAAGAAGGCGTGACCTCAGCGACACGGCTACAACTACTGTCTGTGTTGATTATTGCGGTGGAAAATCAAATTGATTTGTATTTTATTCGAGTTTTAAAACATTATTCGATATCTTCGAATGGGGAAAAATTAGCAAACAAATCAAGTAATCGTGGAGGGAAATTCAGTTTGAGGTCTTTTTGACTCAATATCGAGGAAAAAATGTGAGATAAGTGGTGAATTTTTCTCCGCTTGTTCCAAGAAATTTACTAAACTTCAGGGTAATTTGGTAAATTTATCCGGAGTTGTATGAAAAATTACGCCATCGAATGTGGATGATTTCTCAATGTTTACAATATGAGTACAGTAAATTTTCACATTCATCCATTCCCACATAACGTGTGGACTCTCCCCACAGGGGTTGTGCACTCATAAGGATATCTGAGATGTCACGGCACTGGATTTTCCACACATACTTACATCCACCAAACGAAGACAGGATATTCTTATGAATCGATGAAAGAGGCGGGAGCATGCGCGCAACTATCTTAATAACTCATACGATATACCACCCCCTTCCACCCAACTGTCCTTCTCCGGCGGCCCCCTTATATATGCTCCTTGGGCAGCAGCTCGTGAAGACTTCTTCCGCAATATGCATGGAGTATACGAGACGACAGTATCACCACCCCCCGACATTCCACGCATATCTTTTCAGGCCATCCTCTCCCGTTCTCCTTCCCCCGTATCCTGCTCATATTGTCCATTTTCAGGGAGACTCAACACCTGACACCCGACATCTCGATAAAAAACCTCGTTTTTTAATTAAACCCAACACGGAGAAGAAAGTTGGAGAAACATTACCAAACAAGTCAAGTAATCGGGGAGCTGAATCCATTTCTAGATTTTTTTCATCCTATAATGGGGCAATGACTCGGAAAAATTGATTAAACCTGAGGGTAACTAGTGCCGAATTTACCATTTATGCCGTCAGAAATTACCCCATGAACGTGCATAATTGGTCAGCTTTGCGTAATCACTCATATATATGGATAGAAATTTTTCTGCAACGGAGAATGATTTTTTTACCGAAGTCAGAAAAAAATACCCTGCCGGTGCGAGAAATTTTACTTTACAGGGAACAGGTAATTCTGGCATCCATACATGTCTTTTTTTACCGAGCGAATCGCAAGATATCTACCGGAAAAAATATTTTTTATTCAATTACAATTTCGCTCCACAATTATATTCCGTATGGTAAAATTGGTCGCGATTTTCTAGACAATTTTTATCCAACTCTTCCCTCCGTAAAGAGCTACTCACCAATTTTTCGTAGCAGCAGGTGAATTGGATTCTGCCGGGTAATTAATTCCCCTGGGATTGCAATTTTCGGCGGCGCATGTGGACTATTGCATTCAACAAATCTCTCGGTCGAATCTCCTTCACCGCTGGGCTCCTTCGACCCAAATGTGTAAATATATATACGAAGTTTGCGCCACATACACAGGTATCAAACTGAGTGCGAACAAATTAGCTCCCTATTTGAAACAACTTCTTGGAATAGCCGTTACTCACCCAGTGGAGCGGGTTTGTTGGTTGAGAGAGAGATTGTAAAATGTGAATCGATGCCAACGGCGGGGGGAGCAGAAGACAGTGCAAAGGGTTGGGACTGCTGGACTGTAAAAAAGAAAGTATCGAGAAATACAAAAATAAGAATTTCGTATTTTTTGCCTGACGAGAGAGCGGGACGGGAGGGGAATAAGAGGTTCGTTGAAGGCGTGTTAAACGCACCGTTGGATATTTATACTCGACTCCTCGCGCCTTTTTGTCGTCTCCTCTCTCCTCATCCTCGGCTATCTCCTTGATTGCCCGGTCTTAATTAATTCCTCAGGGTTTATCTTCGTTTTTCTCAGATGGGATCGTAGTCTCTCGGACTGCTCTCACCCGTGGGACACGACCAAACGACGGGGTCTACGGTTCAAAGAACGCGCCAGGTTAAACCTTCATCGAGGTTCTCTCTCCGCCTCGTTTATTTATTCTCTTAATTTTTGATTCGAAATCGTAAAGTACAATGGAAATGCCCGGGAGATACGGAGCGTTTTAACAAACTGGGTAAAATGAAAAATCCATTATTCAGGGTTGAGAGGATTAATCAATGGTCGAGAGAGACGAGAGTGGTCAAAACAGTAATGACGAATTATTTATTCATGGGGAGAGGGGATACGCTATTGGAGGAAAATATCATGGACTGTTGACTAATAATTTTTAACAGGAAATCCCTCAAAATTTCAGCGGAACGATAATATGATAAGAATTTCTAAAATATGTAAATATTGTCTAATTCTCTCGCGAAATAAACTTCGTTTGAATCCCCCGGGTTTCCATTGAGTGTTCAGCCTCGACACGGGTACGTGTATCAGGTATAAAGTACTATGGGGGTATATACGATACAAATACAGAAGCGTCATTGCATATGCGTGCTAGACACCCACGCGTCACCTCCAGTCTCTTTCCCTTTCTCACTGGCTGTGGCATAGACGCCATAAAGAAAGGTAGGTCACGGTCAGGGTCTCTCCAGCTTCACCTAGTCCCTCGGCTTCTGGGTGCACGTCACATCACTCACAGAATATCCCCTTTCCTCACCTACTATCACTTAAAGGAAAAAAATAACACGTACATTGATAAGAAAGACTTTCGTCAAGACATTTCGTACTTTTTCAAAAGAAAATTAAATGGTTTTTACATGAAAATATTCTGGATTTGAGACTAAAAAACTATTGTATAAATTGATTCAACTAGACTTGGTTTCAGAAATCACATTTATAAACAAATTATCCTCTTCTTTGTGACAATTACAAAATCTCTTGATGAAAGTTTTTTTTCTCAATGCACGATATTTTTTTTTTCATGTCAATTTTTGAGTCATGAGTTTCTTGACACAAGTGAAGACGTCCTTCTCAAAAAACTTTTTTTTCTCTCAGTGTAGAGATTTCGAGATCGATGACACGCGATAATGAAATAGACACGAGAGATTTTAACATATTCAAGCGTGAAGAATTTAAACGAGTATTAGATTGAGCAATTTAATTTCATTGGAGGTATTCAGGGGAATCCCAGTTGGAATTCTCGAATGATCATTCTTCAATCGGCACGTTCTGTTAATTTTAATCGTTGCACATACAAACGGCTTTCACGGGAATTAGAAGAGGGGTTCGAGCTCGTAAATGGCCCCAAGTCCAGTACCAATGACCAATGTTGCTCGGGATCCAACTGCTTGATACACTCGGCACGATCGAATGAATCAACAGAGACAATTAATAGATACGAGTCTAGACCCCCCTCCTTGGAAGCTGCACTCGGACATTTACGTGGATGAACACTTGAGTTGGTCATCAATGAATGGAATAAAAGTCCAGCGATATTTATATGTGGGCTTTAGAGGGTAATAAAGAATTTAATAACGGTTGTATGAAAATTCTTACAGGCCCAAGTGTGGAATTAAAGATAAGAATTCAACATTTAGAATAATATATTCCGTGTACATGCATTTATGGAATCGTTAAGGTGCATAGAGGAGAGACGAGTGAATAATGAAAGTGTCATTTTTTCAAAATAAATTTTGATAATTAATGATTTTTCTGGGTGGAGAATTTATTCATAGTTATTGAGGCTTCGTACGAGATGTTTCCATAAAATGCAGGAAATCTTTTTTTTTTACGGATACAAGTGGAGGATTAGAGATAAGTACATTACCTCGGAGATAACGTATTTTATTTGTGTGCATTCTCAGGACTTTTTGAGATAAAACGATAGAGACGATCAATTATGTATTCTATAAATTCTAGAATGAGAGTTTGGGAATGTTGTTGACACATAAAAATTCCTTTATCGTGCTTTCCAATACACGAGCGTCGATGTATAATTTTAATCTCACCAGCTTGAGAGAGAGAAACTCAATAAATTTCTGATAATTAGCCTTTTCTTGAGAGTATCATTTACGAAATCACAACGTCAAGATGAATTGAACAAGGGGATTAGGCACAAGTGAGCGGTGACGAAATCTCTGTTCACTTAACGAGGCTAGAGGGTTCAACCCTTCCCCTTGCGGTGGCGTTTTCATCATTTGCACAACCCTCCGACAATATTTAAGGCATGTTTCAAGGATAATTAAATGGGCAGAGGGTTAAGGACTCCTGTCTCAGGCATACGGGAATCCTCTCAGTTCCCCCTCCACCTAGGCCCCCCAGTACGCACTCCCCCGCGTAAATTATCACATTCAACCCGTTCTGTCCTCCCCTCGCGGTAATAATGTACTTTTCATTAGCTTCAACTGTCCTCATTTTCATACCCCACCCCCGTCAGTATTTCGTTTACCCCTTTTAAAGCCCGGCAGATTCATCCCCGAATATTCATCACTTTCAACTCAACCCTTTCCCTCTGGCAGTATGAATCGCCCTTTTCGCCTTTTATCTTTTAGTCGGGTATTCAACAGGTTTTAATTGTTTCACAAAAATGCTTTGATGGTTTCATTTCATGGCTTTTTAATTAATCTCAATTGGTTTGTGAATGTATGCTGAATTCATTTTATGAGATGTTTTATTCTGTTTTTTTCCTTTTTGTAATTTGCTTGTTCAATACAATTAATGTCATATATATTTGTGAGGAGATTAAACTCAATAATTCATAATTTTATTTACCTTCATTTTTTGATAATTTTATGAAAAATTTGATGAAAAATGTAAATTTTAATTCAAATATTCATTGAAAAATCCGGAATTCTCGATGATTTTTTTTTCAAACAAGATTTCCAATTTTCCTTGCAATTTTTTTTAAATTTAAAATCTCATTAGTTTTTCCCCTAAATAAAATTTAAGCAACATTCAACAACATTCAACTCTGATATTTTCACTGCAGTTGACCCCATTAGATTGATTGCCAATTTTCCAAACACAATATAGAACTCTCCTCGCCACCTTCAACAGCAATCACCAAATAAAAGCCAACTGTCAGCCTAAATTCCCTTGCAAACCCCAAAGCACCAAAAAACCCAGCAAAGAGACTCTTCCTCAACCCCATAACTCTTCAGTCCCCGCGGCTTTTGAGTCTCACCGAGTGCTAACCCTTTAGCTTTGCATCTCACCTGTTGCTTCCGCCCTCTCAACACCTCCCCCATCCACAGGCACACTCCACGGGCTAATTAAAGAGTCAGACAGTGGCCTCGGCTCAGTGTTTAATAGTCCACCCACCCATCGGCCCGTGCCAGTTCATACTCCGGTGTTATCCCTCTCTCGCCCCGTCGCCCTCCATTTAATTTCCCTCTCTCGTTCCTCTCGGTTTCACAAGCTCAAAATTAATTAGCCGCTGTTAACCAGCTCGACGGGGTGATGCCAGAGAGACGAAGGGGGTTGTAAGTACGACCACGGCGACATCGGGACGCTGGCGACTCATTTAGGGGATGTTTATTTTAATTTAAATCCAACGAGAGGTCGTTCCAACAGACGAGAAGCACTCGTCCACTAGCGGTGACTTTTTATTACTTAATTAACTTATTCTTCTGCTTCCTCCCTTGTTCTTATTCTTAATTTATCCAATAGCCCAACCACTTTGGCTATGTCCTCGGGGATAAGAGCCTTCAACGTTGACCCCTCGACTCCTTTATTATTGGACCCCCTGGCTCTGCCTTTTTAGTTTTTCACCAGAATTATTCCTTCCTTTTTTCATTATTACTTTCCTCTCTTCTCGCGCTTTTAAATAAAAGCATGTTACAGGGAAGGCGCCTTGTATTATGTATCATAGTGTGTACGTTACCAAGATGAACCCCCCTTCCTGTCGCGCAATTATTTTCTCGTTATTTACCTCGCGAACGACCGGCGCGACGTCTAATTATCGCTGTGCAAAATAATCGGTACCGCCACCCCTGTTATTAACTCGGCACCGAATACCCATTGGTGCATTCTACACACTCCTCAGGTCTCTCTCCTCTCTCCTCGTCCCGGCGACGCGAAAAATTTAACGTGTGGAGAATGGAGAGATGAAGATGTGTGTGTATATATATGGAGGTGAATCGGTTCTCGCGAAATCGCTCAGGGCTCTGCATTTCTGCACGAGATCGAGTCCCCCGTGAGCCTGTGCCATAAAATCTCACGATGATGTGGCATATGCCATGTTTTGTTTCAACAGTGGGAAACCAATTATGTGGGCTGATAATTTTATCAAGTTTGAACTAGTGCAATTAATGAATCCCATCCTCTTCAAATTCAAGAAATTGTCCATATCCTAATGGGGTTAATGTCTTGTTCTTAGACGAAAACAACGTATTATTTTAAGACATTCACGTCATTTCATTTCTTGAGTACACTGGTCTGCACAGTCCGAGGTCTTGATGATTTTTTAAATGTTAATTTTATTCCACGATGTTTAGTAATTACTTACTCATCCCACTGCGGCTCATTCTGCCTCAATTAATTTTCCACGGAGAGAGAAAATGGTAAGGATATTTTTACGAGAGCCTGGGCGGTGAAATTAAAAAGTCACTCGGTGGTGGAGGACTCGTGGATTATTTAGTTATGGTGCCTGCGGGATGAAAAAAGAAAAACTAAATAATGAAAGACCGTGAGCTGGAAAATGAGGAGGATGAAACAAAGTATAAAAAAGGGAGTAAAAATCCGCGCCTCATCCGGTGTGCAATTAGCCATTGTATAATTATCTCTCCGGGTTCTATTAGTCCGATCCGTCCGGCTCTTCTTCTCCGTGAAAAAAGGAGAAAAAACGATGAAGAGGTAGCCACTGTGGGGGTGGATATCGAAACAAAGTAATTCCATTACGTGAGAAAACTTTTGCCCCATTTATTTCAATCTTCGTTCGGGTCGAAAGGGGAAAAGTGGTGGGGAAAAATGATAATAAAAAAAATGAGTCAGATGAAAGAAAAAGGAGGGCATTGAGGGGGGGGGGGGGGAACGAGGTGGAAAAATAAGAGTTTCCTTCCCTCATTGAAATCCGGTGATGATAATATTTGCCAGCAATTAATGGCAATCGTAAATTGGAGCCCTCGAAGAGGGTTGGGAAATATAAAGAGAGATAACTGGGATTTCCTCCCCCTCCCCCACCCCCTGTTTTTTTTTCAAATGCAGACTTTTGGCTGTGGTAAGAGGATCACAATGAGTGCAAACAATGGAGTTGAAAAAAAATAGAACTGAAATGAATACGAACAGCGGAGGAGCGAAAAAAAAATGGACGAGCGTGTCTTTTGTCTCGCAGGACATTCGCTCCGTGAATTTTCTCCTTCCTACCACGCTTAACCTCTCTCGAGATCTTTTCCACTTGGTTTTTTTATATACATTCTCACCAGCTCTTTGATAATTATCCATAACCGTGCGGGCTCCTCTCTTGGTTTGGGCCAAGTCGCTCTTAATCTCTCCGCTGTTTCTTTCATGAAAAGCCCCCGGATGGTTGTCCCGAGTGAATGCCCAAGCCTGGCAAAATAATATTTTATACCCAACAATGAGGAGAGGAGAGAGGCGAGGAACGTGGCCACGACCTCCGCCTTGGTGATTGTTATCAGGGTAGACGTCACTGCTGGTCGACGGATTATAAAGGTTTCGAGAAACTGTTTTTCTTATCGTGCTACTTATATACATCTTGGAGAGATTGTTAATTCTGCTTTGTTAGGATAGTGTGTCAAGAGGAAAGAAACAAATAATTAAATTTCAAATTTTACGAAAAATTCAATGGAAGCACAAATTTTTTAACAGCAGTAAAAAGATAATTTTTCAATTATTTCAAGATTCAAGAAGATATTTATTTGAACTTTCCGGATTCTCATCAATTTTTATGGAATAATTTAATTGAAATTTGCATTTTTTCATTAAAATCTGAATTTTTAACGATAAAATTCCTCGGGACTCCAGTGAAATTGTCATTCAATAAATTTTTTTTATCAGTGTACAGATAATTCAATCACTTGATTCTCATCTCACCATCAATTTTAGTAACTCATCAGTTCATCAGAAAACATATCTAACCCCAAATACAGACCAACGACCTTTCTCACATTCGAAGCCCCCATAGCCCACCTCAAATCACGAGTGACACTTTATCATCCTAAATCTACGCAGTCATTCCAATCAACGAGATCGAGGCCCACTTCATTAGACATCCATTCGAGGCGCCCCGAAAAACCGAGCAGACGTGTCCGCCCCCCCATTTCCCCCCCAGCCCATACATATCCGCGAGAAGAAATAAATCATATTTTATCGACGTTCAGTCGTACCGCCGTAACAAAACGATGCCAAAGTGACACCTATCGATCATAATCCCGCGAATAAATCCTCTAAACTCCCCAGCAATTTACCAAAGTACTTATAATTCCCGAACCGCGACCTTCTCTAATCACTCAACGCCTTTATCAGTGGAATCTCAACGCGTCAGTCGTTGATCTACGACTCGACTTATCTTACTCTCAAATCACTTTCGTTTATTTATTTTCCTCCTATACCCGCATATCCATTTCCAACCCGAGTACATTCATCTCCCGGCACCCCTTCCCCAAACCACTCGTTTTATTTTTCCACCGAAGAGGCGTTTATTAATTTCCCATCGTAACATATGAAACAACAGCCGAAAAGCATCACTTTATCCCTCTCGTTTAGCCAGAAATTTTACTCTCGTCTTTTTCAAAGGGTCACGGGTGTCACGTGAGAATGAGGCGCACGGAGAAGCGGCTCACCGCGCGCGCAGTTGGTTTAAGTGCAATTAATCTTCGTTAAGTGAGCGAGCATGCGAGCCAACCCCTCTCCTCACCTCTCCTACACCAACATTCGCAAGTTTCCTTCATATTCCGATGCTGGACGTCATAGATCGCGGTGCAGCAGCTATACTATACTGATGCCGCTGTGGCTAGGCAAGTTTGCACCATTGTGGCCTAACTCTTATACCTTCTGCGGTTAATTTTTTTTATTTTTATTTATCACAATTCATTTTTTAGCATATTTAATTGTACAGTTGGAAATTTCTTGAAATTCGGTTAAAAACGAAGTCGTTTATGGAATTTCTCAATCCTTTGGAAATTCAAGAAGATTGAACTTTTATGTTAAATAATCACTGATGATTCAATGACAAGTTGAATTTTAGAATTTATTCAACGTGCTATTCAAGAACATTTTCCATATCACGACATGAAAAAAAATGAAAACAGGAAAAATTAATCCATCAATTAAATCCTTCGAATGAATAGAAAAGTGGAACAAATCCACAATCTTTGCAAAATGATGGACTGAATAGTTGCCCTGTTATTACAAAAATCTATGCACGAAGAAGAATTGCAGTTACAATATAAGGCATTTAGTTATGCCAAAGGCGTGTATGATGGTCGTATACGACACGGGGGGAGAATCCTGATTAAATCTGAGTAATTAAGGGAGTTAACCTCGCCTTAACTTGACTTAACGCAGTCACGCCCGCTTGCCCACCCCTTTTCGTTTACACCGTTTACGCGCGCTTTAACATTGTTTTCCAAAGACGTATTATAATTTCCCTCGGCTTTTTCTCTTCACATTAACCGAGCACATCGCTTCATCATCGCCTCCTCCCTCTCGCTCTTCGTCACCTCATCGCACATAACTCACAAAGAATCCCCACTACCTACCTCACACCAGCGCGCACTCTGTCTTGGGTATTCTGTTGGTTAATTACGGGCGCAATTTGTTATGTAAATGAAACGACCGGTGAAAAGTGCCTGAGTCCCGGGCATTACGTGTGTATATGAAACGTTATAACGTTTAGAGTGAGTATCAAGCATTGAGAAGCTGACCGGTACAAGTGAAAGAGGGAATATATTTTCTGGAGTGGTAAGGGCCCCGAAGGTGCGGCGCATAATTAGCCTCTGCCCACGCATGGAAAAATAACCGAGCCGGAGTGATGTTGTACTGCATTGTATGGTTGCGCGTCTCCTCGGCTTATAGTTCTGTATATATATCGCTTGGGATGAGGTCGTGGAGGGGGATGTAATAGAGCCGTGGGCGGTGATACATGGGAAAGCCGAGCAGCGATATAAACTCGCGTTCAACTTATGCCAACTCTCTGATTCTACTGTTTCAATGTAGCACATGTAATTGTCAGGGGTTTCGGGAAAAAATTGGCATTTGGGAGGCATTCTCGATAACACACGATCATGTCTTCCTTTTTTGTCATTTACATACCAATGAACCGTTTTTTATTTATAAATAAATTGTTTTTTGCTTTCTCACATTTTAGGTCAAAAACCAAACAAATGAACCATTAAGCAAGAGTGAATGTAGCACGTGTAATTGTCGGGGTTTTTCGGGGACAAATGGGAATTTGAGAGAAATTTTATTGTACGTCATTGGAGAATTTTGTAGGAATTGATAAGAGGATTTTTATAGCAGATGAATGAAGATATTTTCAAGTGAAATGTCAATGCACATTCATTTTACATTTTGATATTGTGATGATGATCATTTTTGGATGTTGGATTATCACGAAAGGAATTTTAAAATTTAAGATCTTTTTGAAATTTTCACATTTATTGTATTTAGTACTTGGTAGATCCTGTAAGTATAATTGTCCTAGAAAATTAATGGAAACTGTAAATTTGAAGCCAGTGAATATCTTCTTGTAAATTAATTAAGATTTTTTGCTGCATCAAACAATTTTTTTGAATATTCAACGTAAATTTAATAATTTTGACTAATTATATCACAAATTCTATCTTCAAACACAACATTAGAAATTATCATTTAACTATATCAATCAAAGTGCAATTAATTCTATAAAATTGCAAAAAATTGCATTAATGTCATTCTCTAATCAAGCCCACATGGGTAATTTATTTAGTACCACCGGAAGTGATTGTCCGACACATTTTGTACGTTAAACTGGTGCACCACATGAACCTCTGGAAGTAAAAATTGAACTGTTTGAACATCACTCCTCTATTCAATCACCTGTCAAAACAACTCCTCAACGCGTTATTCATTACATTGTATATGCAACTTCCACTGTTGAAAGTGATTTTTTAATTCTCCATTCTTTCTGTGTATAATGCTCACCAGTGAGAGTGTGTGTAAGCGTTCAATCTCGTAACGATTGCACAAATGACTGGACGCATGAGTTCCCTCAGCATTCGAGCGATACTGTAGAGATGCATATATGTAAGCCCCTGAGACTCGCCTAATTAGCCCGTGTTGCTATTTCCGTTGCGTGACGTCACGTGAGCTCGTTTGCCTGGCTGTGGGCCAGCTTTTCCGCCGAACTATAAACCATATTCGCACCCACGCAACACAATTAGCCCACACCATGTGGATATGCATGTGGTATATGAAGAGCATGACCCCTTCAACTCAAATTGTTGTATCTGCATGCACAAATGAAGATAATTCATACCCTAGTGCAATGTATTATATATTTTCATTTCCAATCGTTCGTCATTAGTTTTTAGACAACATTGTTTTCATTTGTTTTAGGGGAAAATTCGATTAAAGTGCAATAGAAAAAAAAAATTTTAAATTTCACTGAAAATTGAATGACGTTTCAAAATTTTGAGCAGCAAAAAGAGGATAATTTCCCAGTTTACCGGAATATTCAATGAAAACATGAACATTTAGTACCAAATTGTACGCAATTTTCAATTTATTGAACTTATCACTGAATTTTTCACCTCAAATTGAGGAATCATTTCCAAGAACTTCCGTGCATGGAGCCCAATATTTAAGTGTAATCAGGCTAAATCGCCCCAAGACTCCCTCAATATTTGTTTCGTTAACGCAGCAACAGCCGCATTATCAATTCCCAGATTTGTTTGCGACAATGGATAGTCTCTGCCCAGCAAAAACCACCCAATGTGTACGTTTTTACTTAAAGGATAAGCTCCGGTGTCTTAAGAACCTCGCCTTGAGATCGTAAAGCGTTTCCCCCCCCCCTCTCCCTAGCTCCTCGAAAACGGAACGAAGAGACAGGGGTGCGCCAGGAAGGCTACCCCCGTGGAATCAGTCCCCAGCAGTCTAAGAAATCAAACCAGCCGTGATAGAGACCAGTAGACGGCTCGACGTCCGCGCGCCACGCGGCTAGTTGTAGCGTGATGAAACTCCATCGAGACAATCTTGCAGAACAACCCAACGACGCACACAATCTATCTCTCTTCATTCTAGATTCCCTCAATCTCTCTCTCTATTTTCTTTCACCCAAGTTCACTCTCCTCCAGACGTGGAGATCGATCGCATGGTGGAAAGAAGAAACGAGTGAAAAAAAAAATGTGTCGAAACCAGTCACTTTCATCCCCCATTTTATATTCTTCTTGATGCGTCGTTCACTTCAATCCAACGGGGGGTGGAGGGGGCTCACTACCGGGGGCTTTTAAAATATTCTCCGAAACTTTCTCAGTACGCGTGAAACTCTCTTAAAAACTATTCTCCCAATTTTTTATTTTTCATCATAAATAGAATGAACTTTGAAAATGCCGGAAATTAAGGTGCAAAGAGTCGTTGAATTCCCTTTTTTGACGGTCCTGATCAAACGTCTACCATCGTTTGAAAAGCGTGAATTGAGGTACTGAGGGTTTTAAAGGACTCGTACGGCCTCCTAAGGGAAGAAGAAAAGTTGAGGGAGGTTGAGGTAAAGTGCGGGAGGGGGAGACGAGAGAAAGACAGAGAAAGTGGGTGGCTGGGGAGGAAGTGAGTATTGATTCAGATTCAGCTAGTTAGCTATGCTCGGAGCTGCCACGTTCTTCTTGCGCAGAGCCATCCCCTTTTCTTCTTGTTCCTTGTTCTCAAACTCCTCTATCTCGCTCCCTCTCTCCTCTTACGTCTCACCTCTCTCTACTCTTGACGACGTGTACAAGGATTGGGCATGTGTGGGATGTAGGGTTGGGATATGGAAAACTGCTGAGAATACGTGTGTACGTAGTCCGGGGCTGGTTTTCCCCATTTTTTTTTACTCCTCGTCTCTCTTCTTTTTCGCGGAGGTGTAACAGAGGGGACTTCGTAGGAGGTGACAACCCTCTCTGCCGAACTCTCTTTGTAGACCCGGGCTTTTTCTATCCTTCGACTCCACTGTTACCTCCACCTCATCACATTCAGCCTCTCTCACTCCGGCATCCAGTGCCACACGACACACTCTTTTCTCTTTCCCCGTGTCAACGTTATTTCGTTGGGATACAGCCCGCCGGTCTCTCGCGCGTATTTTATTTACGCTGAGACGAAGCGAAATATGTTACCAAATGCATAACATATTGAATCGGTGAAAAAAAGGACAATTTCAGGGTTTTTGCCTTCTCCATGGTTTATTTATTCACGTCGAATTTATGACAATTTCATCATCGTGTTGTGCTGTGTATGCTCTACAATTGTCAAACAAATTAAGAAATATCGGAGTGAAATTTCAATGGACATTCATTTTTCATTCTGATGTCATCATGATGATTATTTTTCTCAAGAATTTTGTATTTATTTAGAATACAAGTCTATGCGCAGTTTGATTATCACCAGAGAATTATAAAATTGCTGGTAAATAAATTTTACTGCCTTAAAAAAAATCAAATAAGTTGTAAACATAAGTTGTAGTTTATTTATTCACGTCAAATTCATGACAATTTCTTCATCTCGTGTTGTGTTGTGTACTCAGCAATTTTCATTTCTCTCGTTCTATCTGGAATTTAAGAACGTTCGGAATAAAGTATGAGTATAATTGGATGACAAAGTTTCTTACATTAATGCATGCAAATGTCTATTTCAGTGGGCACGAATTTTTTTCGGGGGAAAAAGAGGAGATACGAATAGAATGTCAAAGTTGGGATGTCTATATCCCAATGGTTCATAGATGTGACGTTAGGAGGGGAGAATTGAAGGGGTAGATATATATGCCCACCACCGCAGAGTCGGTGTACTCCACCCGCGTCTCCATCTTGCGGATTTTTCTCCAACCGGGGAGAAGCGTCCCGACGCCTTAGTGGCTAATAACCCCAGCTGAGAGACTCCCGCCAAAGTTTCTTATTTTCCCGGAATTCAATGGCGACATTCTCACCCCCAAAAATACAAAGCAAAAGCACAACGAGTGAAGGGAGGGAAAAGGAGAATTCATGAGACAATGTATTGTGCATTTGGTACATGAGACACGAGAGCTAAAAAAAACATGCGATTGGAAAAAAAAATCGGGAGGAATAAATAGAGAGAGCACGCAAGACCGCATGCAGATTCATTGGAGGAAAATTTCAAGGTATATGTATAAGCAAAGAGAAGGAGCGCGAACCCCTCGCCAAAGCCAGAGCGCGTTCTTTATTGGAATATTTATGGGGGCCAGGTACGAGACGAATTTTTATCGATCTGTTGTGTCGCGTCCAACGATATGCCTTCGGACCAGTGCGATATATCCCCGTGGAGAAATGGAGATATTTATTCATAAGATTGAAGCGTTCGAGCATATAAAGTCGCCGGTATCACCGGGCAGGCTGTCGCGTCACTCGGCATTTACCGTCTTGATCGTTTGCTCCTGTGAGTCCACCCCTTTTTCTACCCTATCCCCTTCCACCTTAAGTTCATTCCAACAAACCAAATGCCGAAGTAAACGGAATGAAGAGCCGAAGTGTTATGGGTCGTGGTCAATAAATATGTACATGAGTTTGGGGGGGAGAAAAATGAATAATAAAACTTGTCCAGAAGATATGGGCGAAGATGGATGAATAAAATGCTCCAGCATTCAGCTGAAATTCTCATTATATTCCTCGTTTTCACCTCACATGACACACTGTTGGAAAACAAATGGAATGTTATGGTGAATTTAGTAGTAATTGTAGGCAGAGCGAAATTGGATTTTGAAATAAATGAACTGAATTCACAGTTTCCATTGATTACGTCATTGAATTGTGAATTTTCATCGACACAATTGCCTGGAATGCCAGTGCAACTGTCCTAAATATTTAACAAAGAGAGTAAGGTTTTTTTCCACTTTTCTCTGCATGTGAATTCCAAAACTTGAATAAAATGAAAAACCTCATGAGAATAAAGTGGATCGTATGAGCATTTGAATGATTGTTTTGCCCATGAAATTGTTGAAAAAACATTTCACATCCAGAGGAAATGGACTCTCATTACTCTTTCTGTTTTCCGGCGGACCCCCTCATTCATTAGTTCCTCGCCTCCCCTTAATATCCCAACCTGACCATCCCCAATCCACATCTGGAAGCCCTTCCCAAGGTGTTATTAAAAATTAGGGCTGAGGATATTTGGGTAGAACGTTGCAAGTCACTGACGTTGAGTGACTGTGTTCCTCGAGGCGACCTCAACAGAGGTGGCTGGCGTAATTAAAAAATTACAGAGTCGGCCTTCCCGCTGTATCCTCGCTCGTTAGGCCCCGCGGGAGTGGCGCCCCGAGCTTTTTCTCTCCACTCACGGCGCCAGGAAATGAGAGAGGCGCCGTGTCCATTGCTCCATCATTTTTTCCACCTAACCGACTCCAATTTCGTCTATGAGGCCTCATGAAAAATTAAAGAAACAACCGGTCAACTAGACGAAAAATCCCATGAACCTCAAACATTTTCCCCTTTCGCTATTGGATCGGTCACTACTGACTGGGGAAAAATCGTAATGACACAACGATGATGGCTCATCGAATATGCAAGACAGTCATCGAGTGGTAGAACGTTTTATTAAATGACAGGTTTCAATACTCAGTGCCGCTAGTGGCGAGTTGAAAAATAACGGAGGGAAAGATAGTGAAGGAAAAAATATGGAATATGCGTGCTGCAAAGCCGCGACGGCACACACACACACACACACAGCACGAGAACTTTAATACGCCCTGTGCATAAACCTGGGATAGATATTAAATCGACTTTGGATATACAAAGGGGAAAGGAAAAAAGAGATGCGTATTTTTCGTCTCTCTCTCCCTGGACACGAAATGCAAAAAAAGGGTCTGCATAAATGCATGACGTATAGTGGAAATCGCGCTTAATAACACTCAATGGCGGGCATGCAAACGGCCGCATGATACGCGACGATGATAACAGGGGGTAGGGACTGAGTTTTTCACCTGAAACACTTTTCATCCTCAATTTGTTGAAAATAAAGTAGATAAACTGGCCAAAGTAACAGTTCAAAGTGTCGACGAATCATCGCCGGGGTGATGTCATCTGAAGAACTTTCAAAATATCGGTTTAAGTATCATGAAGCGTACAATAAATGTGCGAACGTTGAAAATTTCAATCTCAGGGGGGAATTTCATAAAAATTTCGAATTATTAACTAGGATGACAATTTTTATTAAATTTTACGCTCCATGTGAATTTTAAAATCTGAAAAAATAATGAAATTTCAAATATTACACAGAAAATTATTTTCACGTGAAACCCCTTCTACACCCAATTTGTTAAATTAAACATAGTGAATAAACTTGCGAAACTGCCGTTTAACAATATCGGCGAATTACCCCCGGGGGGATGTCACCTGCAGAACTTTAAAAATACCAGTTTGAGTATCATAAACCGGGCGGTAAACATGCGAACATTAAAATTTTTGTTTTTGTTCTCAAGAAATGTCAATTTTAAGGGAAATTCTCACTTTGAAAGTCGTTGTTGACGACATTAATGTGGATTGATGCGAGAGGGGGGTTAATGTTGTACACTTTGAAAATATTAAATGGCAGAAAAAACATCGGAGATAATGATGCGCGCTTGAAGGCCTATCTGCGCCAATGCAGTAATGCAGTTTAGGGAGCTCGTATGCATGAACTTGGTGTGTGCAAAGAACAAATACCAAGCGCTCCGTTATATTAGCATTTAGTAATTACGTTATCGACCGGATCGGCCTGTACCTCTGGCATATCGCGCTTGTATCTACGTAACGTCCTTCGCGCCTTTCCCGGCACGCGAGCAGCCCCGGAGAGACGATATATCGTTTGGAGAAACCTCGGTGAATCGTCCCGAGGTTTTTCGAATTTTTTTTCAAGGCATGTTCACTTCATGATCGAGTGACACCATGATTTCGAAATGAAGTCATTTTACGTCATTATAGCGTTGATTTCAGGAATGTCGTCGAAATGTCATGGACAATTGACTGGAAACTTCCAGGAGAGAGACATAGAATTCAATTTAGAAAGAACAATATAATTAAATTTCAGTTTTAACTGCAGAAGTTCAGTTTTTAATCAATTGATATTTCAAGTATACCTGAAATTTCCTGCTTCCTATGAATTTTTATTGAATAATTACACGGAAATTGTGAGTTTCCATTGATTATTTTCGAAAATTTTTTAATTTTTCTATTGCATTAGAAAACTAAAATTACATGAATATTTCCGGACAAATTCATCGACTTTGATTGTTTTCTGTGATTTCCGATGATTTCAGCATAATTTCGGAGAGAATTCAGGAGCGAGCTTCTTGGATTTTTTACAGACTTTTGTTCTTGATTTAGGATACACTTCACACCTCGAGAGAGTTCAGTTCTGTCTTCAACTGTCAAGTGTTTTGTTCGCAATTATACGCCCTGTAGCTAGACGAAACCCAAATGTTCCACCCCCCCCTCCCTCCAT
>NW_021680342.1:203440-205273 GCF_001412515.2 Diachasma alloeum | reverse complement strand
CCCCCCCCCCGCCCGACCCCCCTGGCTCGCACATCTTTTGGGGAATACCCAGGAGGCAATAGAGTTTTATGACTGGGTACCTGTTACCGAGGTTTACAGTACTGTAGTACCAGCCTTAGACTGGTCCTTCACGCCCGCGCGTTGTTCCCGGTCCATTGTCTCTCCCGAAAATCATAAAATTCCGTAGCAAAAGGGAAGACGAGCAAAAAAGAATGGAACAATTGCAAATGGTACCTGACTATGTATTCCAGGTACGACCGGGGATTTCGGGTGATAAATAATTTTTTACAATCGACAAACTATTGCTTTGACATCTTCTCTTTGTCGCACCAGCTCATTCAGCATTTTTGTGCGCCGATCTTTGACCTCATTTACTCGTGAAGAGTTTCCTTTTCTTCATTAAAATTATGTTTCGGTGACCACTTCACAAAACATTCACAACTTATTTTACATGTCCGGTATGAGCTCTGATATGATGACCAATGCGAGTTGAGGACTAGCGGTCAGGCGATGTTGATCGATTTTGACATAAAACAATTTTACAGAACATAATGCTTTTAGAGATAGGAAGTTTTCAATCTGAAAATCGAGATTGTGCGTTGAAAACACTACAGGGTCAAGGCCATGAACGCGTCTCGTCTCCCCCATGGGAAGAGCGTCACTGGAACATCCTGTGGCGTCGTTACACACGAGCGTCTACGCGCATCTAAACTTGCACGCTGTATACCTCTATCTTTGGATCACTCACGTGTGTTGGTATCAACCGCATGTGCGAGGGGGCCTTGTAGACTTGCCTACCAGAACCAGTGAATGAAGGCGGGACGATCAATGACCTCCCACCTTTGTCCAGCTATATACCATGTTCACTGAGAGCACTGATGTCTGGATGAAATGAGGAAATATGTTGGATTCAATCCAGAAGATTTTTTTATCTGATTTTTCGTTGTAATTTCACTAGAATTTGGGATACGATGAATCGTTTGTTGGAATTTTTTGAGAGAATCTGCAGTCATGTCGATCGAGTCTTCATTTGAAAAGATTTATTGGAAATTAATTGACATATAAACGCTATTTTTAAGTTTCATGATTTTGTCGTTCATATTTTTGAGTTCGATTAAAAGGGGTTTTCAATCAAGTATTCATTTGTGGAAATTTATTGCAATTTTATTAACAGATAAATATGAATTTTTAATGCCATGACTTTCAGTTGAATTTAAAATAAAATTGGCCTTATAATGAATAACAGTTGATATTTTAATTTTTTCATTTCTTTATTTCGTAGAAGTCAGCTGTTGTTGAGCTATAAGGAATATGTTTTAATCCCCAAATCCTAAGGAAAAATAGCCGAAAAGTGGATAATACAAATAATTCTCCTTCTTCTAACCCACCCTCTCCTTTCGGATTTCAAAAATTTTCGGCTTTACTTAAAGCTGAAACAATGACAAAGGCTTGATGGTCTTTAAATGAAAATTCCCATTGATCCACGTTAATTGGCGCTAGCCAGTTGGACTTAACAGCAGATAAATACAGAATAAACAAAGGCGAAAGGGATGTTGGGTACCTGTTCTGACGGAATTAGGATTACACGCCTGCGGAATAATAATGCTATAAAGGCGTGACACAGGGCACACCATCCACCACACGGGATGGACAATGGTCAGTCGGTGGCGGGTGGTTGTATTGTCCTGTCAGTTTTGGTCCTTTCGCTCCCTAGACACGCTAACATGTTATACCCAGACCAGGACGCAGGTGCTCGTCCCTGTGTACAGTCGTTGATTCCCTACCCTCCCTTGTAGAGCTTCCCAAATACTGCTTTTAGACTCGCCCCCCCCC
>NW_021680342.1:179477-203007 GCF_001412515.2 Diachasma alloeum | reverse complement strand
CCCCCGCCGCTGTCCCCAGCCGCTGTCCTCTGTACATGTCAACTGACCACCCCAGTAGTTTTTGGCAACGTTCACTGCCACATCGGAACGATACCACTGTTCTCCCGCACTTGTCCGCACACCAGCTTTGCCAGGGATCTGTTCCTTCGTAGAAATGAAATTATAGCTTTTGAAATTTTTCGGAGAAATATTGAAATTATTAAAATTATGGTAAGTGGCGAGCTAGGTGAAAATAAAATACTCTTTGCGTGTTTAAAAAAAATGAGGAGAAGAAACAGTACTTTTTTATATTTACCCATTTTTTTATGTGAACTCGCAAGAGATAATTTAATAGTTTAATTTCTCACAAATTCCAGTTATTTTCCTTATTGTTCGACCGTGACAATCATCGCTGATAGCGAACATGTCTTTTTAAAAATGTTTTTAGATATTGAATATGAATATTACTACAGAAGGCCATGAAACAAAAAAATATTCAAATAAGAGAATTTTCTTCAGTTCAGAAATTTTTTTTTTTTATTGAAACTGACAGAAATAATCCGTTTTACCCCCGTATTTCTCTACAAGAATGCTGAAAAATTGATGTGATATAATATTTTGTCGATTGCTGGGGCAAAACCGTTGGTTTTTTCCAGTCATTAACAATAAAACTTCATGAAATTCTCAGAGGACAATTTTTTTTCGAATTAAGAACAGCATTCTTAATCACCCAAATTTGTGTTCCCCGTGTAACATTTTTTCATATTTTCAAGGCGCTTACATAGTATTACAGTTACAAAAAAACTTCCCAAAAATTCTCCGTTCCCATAATTTTCGTAATCTGTTTTAAACTCTCTCGTTCTCTCTCTCTCTCTTTCAGGTCAGTCATTAGGACCTTCTTAGTGTGTTATAAACACACGAGAGAAATTTCCGACGTATTCTCTATCCCACTCCCGATAATCTGGCGGAAACCGGAAAGAGCGCACGGTGGAATGAGACAGATGTTGATACTCTTCAGTGGAGAGACACAGAAAACACGATTTTTAGCTTCTCCACCGGCGCGTCCTCGGAGCCACTCTAATTACGGCTAATTTCGTTAATTACCATTGGTAGTAGGTACCCGTTGAGAGGGACCCACTCATTTCTCGTGTAGCCCCGACTAATTCGGGGGTCCAACATTGTGTCTAGACTTTAAACAACATTCGCGCCCGTCCCACGGCTGAATTCAACCACGAGGGCCCCTAAAAAACTATGGTTTTTTGTTTTACTTCCCCTTCCCATGCCCTACCTTCAATTAGCCATGATTTTTGCATTTTTCGGAAATTCGTGAGAAATTCATCACCCCTAAAATTCAATATTACGAACTGATGGAGAATTAAACACTTCTTGAAAATTTTTGCCACTACAAGTCTATTGAAATTTTACGGAATTTCATAATTGAAAATGCAATATTTTATAGAAAAATCAATGGAACATGTGAATATATTCTTGAATCTTCAAATTCTCGTTTCCCCCTCAATCGAATTCAATGTCACTCTCTTGAAAAATACTAGTCAACTGTCCATAAAATGTCAATTCTTTTCTAACAGTGGGTCTTCTACTTTCAATCACTCACGATTTTCGCACATTTCTTAAATTTATGACAAATTCAAAAATAAATTGCCTTCGCCAAGACCCATAAACAAGTATGATTTTTCATTTATCCCCCCTCTCCAATTTTTATTCTCCTCCTTCATTCGACTATAAATTATGCATTGTTCTTCCGAAATTTCATTTTTATTCCCCTCACCGTCCCTTTGAAAAAATTTTTTTTTACTCATTTGAAGGAAGTTTCACGACTAAATAGTCCCTCATTTGCTAAGGAAACCCCTAGGACAATAAACACTGGCTGGTGCCCCCCTGGGCGGGCCGGTTTGTCAAACAGTACCAGCATCGCATCAGTTCAGGTAGTTTCTCTCAGAAACCAAGAGAAAATTTGAAAAAAGAAACGGAAGGAATATTCATCGGTGAGGAAAATTTTTCTCAAAGGCTTATACACCCCCCCCCCCCCCCGCATCCCTCAAAAGGTCCGCACATAAAAATCCTCAGGGGTATCCTCCGGTGTCCAAAGGACAATAGTATCCCTAAAACGCGATTCCCAAAAACGAAGAAAACAGTGTGAGAGAAACGAAAGAACAATAATTTGAGTTTTTGAATGCACGTGGAAGGTAGCACCTGCTATAAAGTACGCCCCAGGAGAGATGAGCCCCTCTCACTCCCTCATCGACAAGATCCATCGGCTTTTCCGTATACCTGATGTCCACAGAACTCTGGAATTTGTCGCCTCGGGCGAGCCCCCGGTGTTCTGTTCATCGAGTTCCCAGTTTGGATGAATATTCCTAAATTCATTATCAAATTTCGTTTATTTTTTTTTTTCAACTCTTAACGGTCACTAACGCTCGTTTGGACACGTTGGTGGGGCTGGATGAGAGTACAATGGCCAGTTTTTGTGGATGATGAAGGGAGACTCGACCGAAAATGAAATCCCGTGGACCCCATTGGGCGCCTTGCTGTCTGGTCCGTCCGGTTTCTCTGAATGCCCCAAAAGAAAATTCCTCCGGCCCAAATGGATCAGTTATTTAATTCCAAATTTATCCCCACTGGTTGTCCAATTATTTCCATAAAATATGACGATAAAACTTGTCCTGAAATCCATAAATTTAGAATACTATTCAACAGTTTTTTTAAAGTAGAGATTGTGTCGAGGTATGTTAAACTAAAGTTTCATTATGTTTCACGATCTTTATTAGGAATTTAAATGAAACGAAACTTTCATTTGGATTTTAATTGTTACTCAATGTTATGACTGGTAAGTGAATTTTTAATCGGCTTTTCCCAATTTGATCCGGTTATAAATAAACGGCTACTTTCATTGGAATTTATCCCAATCTATTTCCCAACTATTTTCATCAAATGCTACGGTAAAACTTGTTTCAAAACTCATAAATTTAGAATACCAACTTCATTCAAGGAATTTTCCTAAATAAAGATTATGTCGAGTTATGTTCTACTGAAGTTTTATTACATCTTTCAAGATTTTTACAAGGAATTTAGATGAGCCAAATCGTATATTTGAATTTTTATTTGTGTCGATCAAGTCTGGATTGGCAGAAATATTTTGGAAATTAAATATCAAAAATTTATTTTAATTGGTTGCTAAATTATTTCCATGAAATATGATGATGAAACATGTCTTAAAATCCATAGATTTAGAATACTAACTTTATTCAACGAGTTTTCAAAAATAAACTGCAATTATCTTTATAATTATACCATGAAGATGTTTTAATCCATCAATTAATTGAAATTTACCTACTTATTTCTACCAAATAAGACTACAAAACTCGTCAGCAAATTCATAACTGTAGAATACTCTTTGGTTCGCTTTCAAATGAAGTCGACTTCACTCAACCAATTTTCCTGAATAAAGATTGCGTTAAGTATGCGCATGTTAAATTGAAGTTTCCCCAAGTTTCGGGAAATTTTTTCTTAGCAGTGGAATGACCGCGAATGAGAACGCCGTACGGTCACTCACACCGCCGACTTGACATAAACTTTCCAACCCTCCGTATTTTGCAATTCAGCCTCACCCCACGAAAAACTAACCATCGCCTCCACCTGCCTCTCCATCTCATTCTTTGCAACATTGATATTTTTTTCATGCATCTAAAACTTGCATTTTTTTTTGCAATTACGCATTCTATGTATCGCGTGTACTATTCAGGGAGGGCATTTGAAATCCCTTAAATATCTAGCAGCTTGCTACGATTCCCTCGGACCTAACGCAACTTGCCCGTTGTACTTCACTGAGTAATAAAAATGAAGGAAAAAAACTGGGGGTTGAATAAAAAGAGGCGTCACCGTGAGTGCACGCAGGTACATGCGTACATGAGCGTGGATTTTTCCTCGAAAGTTGACGAGGCAGGTCGGGATCACAACATTACCAAAGGTCCGTTCTACTCTCCATATTCGTAACATATTGTCCATCTGCATTGCAACAACTGTCGAATGTAACATTGAACATTGACCAGTCAACCGTGAAAATGGGGACATCATAATTATACGTAACATACTTCGTGAGTTAATTTTTTCAAGTGCACCAAAACGGAGATAAAAAAATGTTGAAAAAAATATTATGGAATAAACGTAGAAATTACGTTTCGCCAATTTCGTGAAAGTATTGGGAAAAAAATTCTGGTGTCGTCCATAAAAAATTATAAACGAACTAGGCTGTTGTAAAAAAAATTGGGATTTCTATGAAAGAGTGTTTGTATTCGAAAAACGGTTTTTTAGATCTCACCAAAAATTCAATGAAATTCCAAATTTTTGAATAGCAAGAAGACGGGAATTATCAATTAATTGGACATTCACGAATGTGAAGTTAATGTTACTGTTTTCATTGGTTTTTTAAATCATAATCTTGAATTTTTATGACGGAATTCTTTGAATTTTCAGTGGAACTCAACAGTGTAATGTGAACATTTGAAGAGAATAATTTAAAAACTGGATCCTTCATTGAAAATAACATTTCGCCTCAATAAAATTTTCAAAATAACAAAGCAAGTATTTTTCCTACATTTTTTTTCTCCATGTACGTTTCTTCACGAAAACCAGCAATAATAGGCCACCGATCGCATCAGTCCCGTTGAGGCTCAAACCCGGGCCGAGTGGGGGGGATACTCTACCTGGGCACTCGCACTCCATTCAGGCCCAAAAGCGCGGATGGTTATTTTTACTCATTTCTGCCTTCTGCCCCTCGTTCGTACATGTCTCCCCTTCAGCACCATCGTCAAACCTCAAACGACCCAGTGATGGCTCGACTCCCTCCCTCACCTCGCGCAACCCGAAATTCCACGCGTTAGGCTCAGGCCCCGTTCCCCACTGCAAGATGATGAATTTACTTTTTTTCTCTTCTTTCACGTCCACAAGATCGTTGGGCTACTGAATCGCTGAGTCGCTGTTCAACCCCTTTGTAATATTTTGCACCCACAGACCTTGTGTTGAAAAATGAAAGGGGAATGAAATGACTCACAGGAATTTTTCTTGAATCAACAATATTTTTATTGACTGAAACCAAATTCTTGCTCTTGTGAAAAAACTTAAATGTGAATATTCAGTCCAAATGCGCACTGTTGACTAGTAATTGTCAGGATATTAAATTGACATTAAATTTGATTTAGCAGGGAAAAAAACATGAAATTTCAGTTTTTACTATTAATGTCATTCGTTAATAGCAACTAAATTCTTCGATCAGTGTTGAAATTCAATGAAATTCGAAATTTTTGAGCAGCAGGGAGACGGGAATTTCTTCAATTCCTTGAGTTGTCAATCGTAACATGAATATTCATTATTTTCGATTGATTTTCCAAACCCTGTGAGAATCATCGAAAGTGTCGAGATCACTAGAAATCATTGATAATAGCACGGAAAAATGGTGACAAAATCACTGAATTTCAGAATTTTTTCAGTGCGATACTTCCCCCATTCCATGCAACTACATCGTTGAAAACCACCGGTTGAGAGATGCGTGGCGAACGCATCCACCAAGAATTACGGAGTACTCTGAAGACCCCATAAAACCAAACGGACAGACGAACTTGAAGAACATACCCGTAACATTTTCAAGTTTCCTTTTCTCTTTTTTTCCCACTTCACATCAGCATCTCGGGTTATGTTGAGAGGGCCCGTGGAATAAGTCGCTCCTCTTCCAACTCCCTCGAACACACACGCGAGTGAGAGAAAATATGTACTAGGATCCCATAACGCGTCTCCCAGCGCACAAAAGCAAACGCTGCAAAACTTACCTCCTATGAAACGTTCGGTAAGATCATTTGCATTTCAGAATCTCTCGCGCGTCGATTTACAGCTCGTGCAATTCAACCGTCAGTTTGCTTCACGACTCATATGACTGTATAGTTAACTGAAGAATAAAAAGGAACAACTCGGGAGAGGTTATGTTGCCTCGAAAGCCGTGCGTTTTTCCACCTTTAAAATCAACCCAAGAATTACAATAATTTAACACGCCAGTTTTTACAGTCATTCTTCATTATTGATGGTCCTCCGGCATTTCATTCTATTTCACTTTTCGGCATTTTCGATGCACGGCATTTGTCTCCTATCCAAAAAGGGGAGGAAAACGCTGAAATCCACTGGACAATAGAGTGGGCGAAAATCTTTTCATCTCGTGTTTTTCTCCGTTCCTTTCAATTCTCGTTTTTTTTCCATTCTCTCAGAAACGACAACGACCCGGTCATGAGTCGGCATCAAACCATCAGAAAACGGAAGAAGGCATCCAAAAACCGGGCGAGAGAGTCACTTTACGAGTTTCCCTCCTCCACCAGCTATGGGACACCTGGTCGAAGGCCATCCGCGTATACACCGGAATTCTGAAAGTGCAGTAAAACCCGTGACAGGGAGACCCTTCCATCTCTCTCACTTCTCTAACCCCTGAAAATGTGCGCGTGAGAGAGACAGAGAGGGATTGCTTCTTTTATACCCGTTTCCAGGTCCATTCACGAAAACCTTGGAATTCATCCCCACCCCAGCCTCAGGTTTTGGTACAGAGTGCCTTGACCTAGCCTCTGGGCTTGACCGTCGAGCGGTGAAGAAAAAATTCTCAAAACAATTCGGAGATTTGTAACGTCTCCCCGGAGACAAGAGGTCGCCAATGCATTGCGGGGGAGGTAGAGGGCAGGAACAGTCTCGTTTTTCTCAGAGTCCGACAGAAAAAGTGAATGAAAAAAAAAATGTTGAGGGAAAAGTTGCGCTGGCATGAGTATTCCAGGGGTAGGATTGAGTCGCGATGGTGATGGTCTCGATGAGGAGAGGGCCGAGGGGTGACTGAGGCTTATTAAAAAAAAGGGACTAGACGGAATGCGTGGAGGCGCGCAACCCCTCTCCCAGAGAGATAAAGTTTTAAGGGAAACGCGTGTGCGTCTGACGGCTCTTGAAATGCTCTCGCCACAGTTAACCCCCCGAAACGTCTTATTCAGGGAAATAAAATAATCTGAAAAGAGTGGAAGAAAAAACAGTTGGAAAAGTTGGCTGAAAAATAAATCAATCCTCTCGTTGAGGTATCAATAACCCAATAGAAAAAAAATCCGGAAATCCAAGATCTTCGATCGAGAAACGTCCAACTCGGTGGCGATATGTCCGGTGGGAGTATCTTGGGAGAAGGAAAGATTACCGGCAAGATATCCTGCGAGTTCCGGTACCGATGAGCTTGAGCGAAAAAAACGCCAGCAGCGACCCCTAGTCGTTGGAGATGCTTCTCCCGCGCTCTCTGGCCATCCGAAGGGACCCAGTGGATGTGAAAAAAGGGAAAAAGAGCGGATAGAAGCCGAAAAGTACGAGGAAAACTCGTTGGTGGGGGATTGTGGAGATGTGTGATGCCCTACCACGCTACCACTCTCTCCTCTGTCGTTCGCGGGGTGAGGAGAATTCTCCAGGTCCCGCTGAATCCTCACCGCCGAGTCGGCGTTCTCTCGTATGGGTCTCGCAAGCTCCGCCCATCGACACTCACTATCTCCGCCCAGTCATCCCCACCGTTTCCTCACTTGTGCTCCGGTGTTACGGCGCATCGGGAGCTCAAGTGGGGGTAACTCAGCGAGAAAAGAGGGGTGGAAAGCTAGGCGCGGAGGGGCGGGGAGCCGACAGTTCGGCAGCGCGACCCGACGTGGGCACTTCGCTGTCCGGCCTTTCTTCATTAAAATATATTCCGTACATACCCCCCGACCGTTTGTCGTGTGGCCCCGCGATTTTAAATCCACGAGAGTAATCACGCGCGCGTCACAGGCCACCGGTGTTCTTCAGAACTGTTTTTGTCAGATAATAAATAATAAACAAGAAGAATAAACGTTTAAATAATTATTGTAATTAACTGTTAAATTGAAGCCTTTATTAATTGACAAGAATTATGAGGATTCGCACTGTTTAACGACAAACAACGCCTGTATTTTGATAACAACGATAACAACAGTGCCATCGCGAATCTCCAGTTAACGGAGATCAAAGTTTTTAGGCTTTTCTTTTCAATTTTCTTTAGTTGAGAAATTTCATTGACAAACATTCAACCACTCTTGCATTTTGGGACGTAACTGTGAGGACTACGTCGACTAAAGGAGAAATCAAGGATCTTCTTTTTAAACTTGAAAAGTGCGTGGTGATAAATTATTATTAAATCCATCATTGCAAGTGCATATTAAGATTGTTTTAATTTCAAGGAAAATTAACGTTCGACAAAACCCAAGTGTGTGACTTTGCGAACGTGATTTAATTATTGCTGTGATCACTGCTGTTTTATTTTTCATCACAGATTAAAATTTTCATTTCTTAATGATTAATAATTGGGGTGCTCCAACGTTCTTGTTTGGTTGTTCTCAAGTGATTTAATTATCTAATCAAATCATCCCGTCTATTTAAATTTAAATAATCGACATCACCCCCTGCCTTCATCTTCTGGTTCCTATTTTACATAAATAATTATATTCGAGATCTGAATGATTTTAATCATCCCAGTGAATTTGAGATTCTTGTGAGACGTGCCATTGTGTCACGCATGGAGCGTTCACCTAATTCTTATCAACGTTGAAACTGGTGATGGTAATTAAATTGAATGAGGATTAAATGAAAATACTGTATCCTCGATGCTCGGATAATCTGGTCACGTCAAGGAACTGTGTTGCCTCTTGTGTTCCTTCCACTTCATTTGTAAACGTGCAGAATCATCCGTTGAGTGTAAAGAAACTCGAGGAGGTGTGCTAATCGAGAAAAAAAAAGAGAAATCCAGAATTAGTAGTGATTAAATCAATTGAAAAAGTGCGATCGCTGACTACAAGGAAACTGGAAGCTTACGGGATATGAACCCAGGTATGTGAAGTGTTTGATGCCCCAAAGTCTGTGCGCGATAGTGATAAGTTAGCCCCGATGCCCCTTATAAACAAATTAATTGCCGAAAAGTGACACCGAAGGAACAATTGCCGAAATGCAAAACGCGCGAGATGTAAATGAGCGCGTTCCTCAGCTAAATGACCCCAGCAGCATCACGTACGGCAAATCCCTCTCGAGAAAAACGGATATGTGTGTACCCCGTGCCCTCGCGGAAGTCATGAAACGCGTGCGGCACGTCAGATTTTGATCTCAACGAGATAAGGAAAAACCGGTAGGCCTCTCTTTCACGTTGACTGCGGCTCGTGTGGCACGTGATATCGTATATAACCCCGCATATACGCGATTAACCATCAAGAACCGATAGTTGTTTACAAACATTTCCTCCAGTGATCGAGAATCGTTTAAATCACGCGGCTAAAGAGATGAAAGAATTTGAAAAAAATCCTCTGGTGATTCACTAAAGTCTAGTGCAGCTGAAACTTTTGTCATGTGCAAACTCGTTTGCACTTGAAAAAACTTTGTTCATATGATAAATTGAATTTTCCACTGTCGAATATTTCGCTACTTTCAGCTTCATTGAATAAGTCCTGAAATGTCATGTAGTTGGTGAGTTCAATAGAGGAATCAGTGTTTCTCAATGACTTTTTGTTATACTTCCAAGACAAATGCCCATGTACGAGCACCAGTCATGAAGAGCTTACCTTTTCAATTTTGCCATTTTTGTTTCGATGCAGAATATAGACGCTGACCCCATGTCCCCGTTGGCCAATTAAAATCACATTCACGTTTAAACACAAAACTCCGACGCTCTTCTCAACATTTTTTTTCGCAATCTCCTCCACTCCTTCCAAAAGCTAATTAGAACAACAAACTTAGTTTCGCCTCGTTGTGAAAAAACCTCGAGATGATTTCGTAACCCAGCCACGGTCTAATTGAGAAAATACATTGAATCTACGTAGTGTTGATACGGTTAAACTCGTGTTTTAAAAAATGTATCTAATCACGTGTCCTCTCGTGAAGGTTGTTTAATCAACTTTTTCCACAATTTTTTTTTCACGTGTTTTATTTTCTCCAATTGCAAATGATTGGTATTTTGTGTGACAGCCTGTGGGAAGTTGGATTGTAAGAGACTCTCAGACACGCGCTACTGTGGGGGTAATACATTTTGTTTAGTGTGGATATTCCTGAACACCACACGCGCTCAGAAAGAGGTTCATCCGTCGGATGCTTGCGTTGAAGTCTCCCGTGACACGCAATGTGTATACGCCTCGTATTTTGTTTTCCTCATTTCCTCAGCTATTATTACGTTGTATTTTCTCCTGTCTCATTGAGCGAATCACTCGGCTAGTCACACTATTCGGAAATGAATGTACGCCACACGAGTCTCCTCTCCCTACTCGTGAATACCATTTTTATTCCCTGAGTATTCAAATTGAAGGACGTCGGCGCGTGGCGAGGACTCGAGAAATGTACGTTGTAGCATTAACTTGAGAGGGTTGCCCTGTCGACTCGTAACACCGGCGTGGAGGAATGAGAGAAATCAAAATTATGCATTCCAATGTACGGAGGAAGAGAAAAAAAGGGTTGCGCTTAGCTCTGAGACGTGTGTGGTGCGTGTGCCAACTCTCAAAATGTTCTCTGTGTAGAGCGTGTGGCTTACATGTCTATGAATTATAAGTGGCAAATCCAAGTGCACTCTCTCTCTCTCTCTCCCTCTCTGCCGCTCCCGGTAGCTGCTTTATGTCAACATCCAATGCACTTTATTATCATAACACCGGTTTATTGTTCACGACAAGTGACAGAGGACACGATTCGTGTGACAATAGATATGAAAAAACGTTTTTAATTGCTTTACAAATGCTCAGGTGACACGTGGATGTATGTTTTTTATTTAACAACTGATGTATTTTTTTTTTGTTATCGATGTAAATATTCGAATGGCGTTTTATTGCGAGTGACAGCCGTTAAAGAAGCTAATTCTAGAAGTGTCAAAAGTGTCAATGAGTATTCTCATTCATTAGCTTTTCTCGTCATTCAAATGTGTTTTTTTTGTGATGAATTATGACCTGAAAACTGCTTCAAATTAATTATCGTAGGCTGACAATTGTCCAAATAAATTCTCAAATATTTTGCCACTGCTCCATTTCCAATTCTTTTCATTCCTGTTTATCTTGCAATAGAGTTTTATGACGGTTTTGCGATTCCTGACGACTGCAGGATGGCAAACTAAATTTTTTAACATTCATGTGAAAATACAACAGCGCAGCTGTGTTCCATAATTTCTTGTTATTCGCTACTTTTGACTCTAAAATAATCAAATGGTAAATATTTGATCACGGTTTTATTATTACTAATGACAGCTGTTGCATAAAAATTATTCTAGACATGTCTCAAGTGTTAATGACTCTTCATTCATTATCTTTTTATCCTCTTTCTTCGGAGAAATTGACTAAACGAATGAATCCATATTTTCTCGTCATTCAAATGTGCTTTGTGATAAATAATTACAAGAAAAGAGCTTCAAATTAATTATCGTAGTTTGAAAATTGTCTGAATAAATTTTCAAATATTTTGTCACAGCTCTGTTTCCAGTTCGTTTCATTTCTGTTGATCTCGCAATAGAGTTTTATGACGGTTTTTGCGATTCATGACGACTGCCGAACGATAAATAAAAATGTTTCATGTTCATTCGAAAATCAAACAGCTCAGCTGGTTTCAATAATTTCTCTTCATTCCCAACTTTTGACTGAAAAATAATCAAATGGTGTTTTGAATAATCGATTGAGAACTCCCGAAAGCTGTCAACCGTTTTCCCCTCATTATTTCAATAACCTTCTCCACATTATAACACTATCGTTCCTTCGGGTGTGAAGTATTGAGTACCAGGCGTGTGAGTTGAGTCTGTATGGCTGGCTTTATGTTGACACAATGCCGTATATTATCCTAATCTATTATCGTGACTCACACGAGCGCGCGCTTCCCTGTAACCAGCCGTCACCGAAACTAAAGCCCCAAAAGAAGGAAAAAAAACTCGGAAAACCGTTGCGAAGTTATTTTCACATTTTGCCTACTAGTCTTTAATCGCACGTCATAAACCCCATGAAGATAAAGCTGAAGAGAACGTCGCACGTCTATCACTGTCCTGAATTTGACGATAGCCCAGTATTTGACACCGCTGCAACAATTTTTACCACCGTAAAACATCAATTAAACTCATTTCGATACTCATTTTATTTGATAATTAGGCCTCATTCTCCCCCAGATCTCTCCGACGTTGAGCCTATATCGCCTTATCCAAGAGTGATCATTAGTGGAGTTAATTATATCTCATACCGAACGATTATTCTGACATTCCTTTCGTTTCTATATCGTTCAAAGATATAAACCCCCCTATCTAGAAAGGCGCAAACGTATAAGGTGGGGAAGAGCGCGCGCGTGAATCGCTATAAAACAGAGTATCTCTCTTCCCCTCTGTATCACACATGCAATTCAATTCCATCTCCTCTCTCCCTCCCTCTTTTGCCAATGGTTTAAAAAAAAGCCACCATATATTCCCCGCCCTCTTCCCACGAGGTAACTCCCGATCGTAAAGATCGACTTTGTCGTTGGAAACTGGTTTACTTCCACCGTACCACACACTCTTTCAACTTGTAAAGTCAATGACACACGATATACAACAGATGTGTGCGTATCTCTTCTCTCCCTCAGTGACTCTCCTCTTTTGTGGACATTTTAACTTGACCATTTGTGTATAGACCTCATATGTTTGAATTTCGTGGAAGGCATATAATCGAATAATAAACCTCAATTTCTCCGTTGAGGTTGAAAACGTGCCTCGTTTACCGTACGTAAACCATTGGATAGTCACCAGAGTTAATCCTCAATGTTTAAAAAATATCAAGAGAGAAGTGATCGCAGACATTTTGTTGCTTGTAGTCTTAATTTGCATCTGTAAACGGGCTTAAATCGTGGATGAACGGGGGCTCTCAGTGTGTGACCCCGGTCCCAGTGTGTCGATACACACTGCATGTATATATATATACGTATCGTATATTCCGGCTTCGACCAGTTACACTTCCTCCCCGGCATTGGGCCACCCTGCCGATTGCATTGTCGCGTTATTAGTTCCTATTGTTGTTTAGCCGATATTCTGATGGGATACACTGTAGATGTGTTCATGCCGTGTTGCGTTACACGCCGCTGGTTATTATCGATCAAAATAACAGAAATTTTGGGGTGTTCGGGGGACCATACAACTTGACAACTATTGGGACAGATAGAGTATAACTGCTGATCAATCGTGACAGGTTTTGATTCGTCCGAATGTAATGATTGAGGCCCGGATGGTATCTGTCTTGTCATACAATTGTTGCAAATTTTGATCACATCATAATATTTCACTGAAACTTGAAGAAATTTTGTCATTGAAAATTGATGTAAATAGGAGGAAACACTGCTCAAAAATTTTGAGATTCATTGAAATCTGAAATTTCAATGGAATTCAATTTCACTCTACTAAAAATTACTAGCCGCTAACAGTCCATGAAATTTCAACTTCTTTGAAAATAATGTACTCCAAAAAAGAATTTAATTAACGAAAACAATAAAAAGGAGAATCAAAGAAGAAAATAATTGCTTGAATTCAAGTTTGACATGAATTGACTATTAATAGCCGGTCTGCGAGTCATGCCGGCATTAATCGGCATGTCGTTACCCGTCCGAGCGTGCGCGTGTACCGCATAGAAACAATATTTCACGTACCTTGCCAATAGCTCAGCGACAATAGTGCGCTCGGGTTTTCTACGCTCCACCAGGGTCGTCGTGTTCTTATTCGAACCGGTAATTCACGATAAATCTGTGACGTCCACTTTCTGACAGACGAGTAGAGACACACGGATATACAAATTCTAATCTATGTGGATCGAGAATCGAGTGATCCGTAGCGAGTATCCCAGGTCAAACAAATGCCGGAGGGTAATTGAATAATAAATGGAAAAGTTGAAATGAAAAATTGAGAAAAAATTATTTGATTCGTTTTGCCGAGATAAATAGAACAGTTGACAGGCAATCTGAGGTATCTTTTATCTTGGATGCAAGGATTCTGGAGAATTGTTGGACAGATCTATGGTGCATTTCAACTTGCGACAGAAATTCCCACTCTTGACGCCCCGACTTGACGCATGTCTCCTCTATCGTCGAGAGAAAAAAACATGGAATTCTCGTTAAATCAGGGGCGAACAGAATGCAAACATATTCCTTCATAAATAACAATTGATAGATTTTCTCAGCTGCCAATCGAATTTGCTGTTACTAGACGACGCTGGTAAACAGATAATGGCTAAGTGTATGGTGGAAGTTACAATAATAGTCAACAGTAGCTCACGACAATCTAAGACTTAGTGGGGTTCTAAACCGTTGTATAACAACGTGAAATGCGCGTTCCACGATCTCGCAGGCTCACGAGACAGGCGTACGCCTAATGAATGCCCCCTTGTGCACGAAGAGAAGACAGATACCGTTTCGAGCAAATTAATCCGACTGACTAACGAATCAAGTTGATTTGAATATTTTCAGTCCCCATTATTTTTTTCATCGTCATTCTCTCAGTTTATTTTCATTTGTTCTCCTCACCTGCACCTGTATATATATATATATTTTTTTTTTTTCTCTGATGATTTTTTGTCTCATCTCTTCGGTCTGTCCATTCTCTAGGCCTCCTAACGATTTTAATCCTCAGATTATAGCTCCCCCCATCTGCCCCCGGGGCCGCACTCTTGTCCTCACCAAGAGTCACTCCAATACAGCATCAGCAACGGGCATGCGCGCGCATACATGTGACGGCTATTGCCGAGAGACCCAACAGTGGTCCCAGCGGACAATGGGTCCTGATTGCGGATTAGGGATTAAAAGAGACAAAAGACCAAGGTGAGCTACAGTTTCGTAAATAAATAAGAACGCCACCAGGCCTCTGTCATTCCTCGACACTACAAAGTATCTAGAATTTTTTATTTTCCTTCACTACCAGTTTTTTTGGTTCTCCATCCAGTTTGTTAATTTTATTTTACTTCACTCGATTTGTTGGGTTTCTCGCGGGTGGCAAGAGATATTTTAATTGATAACGGGTTTTGTCCGTCGATGAATTATGCCTCTCTTGCACTGGTGGGATTGTGGCGGGGGGAGGGAATGGGGTGGACCTCGTGAATATGAGGGGGGGCCGGAATCGTCGCCGGTGGTGGCAACTGAGGACGTTTGTTGTGCGTGTTGGTTTGTAGAACGTGAGATGAGATTTATAGATAAGATGTGTCCAGCTTGGTAGATAGCCATTGGCCTCCGATTGACGTGCAAACCGCCGCCGAAAACCCCCCTGAGCCACCCTCACACCTCTAACAGCGTCATTTTTATTTATTTTTCAGTGATATTATGCACATTATTATAATTACAAGAGTGACGTTAAAATGAAAAGTGAAAATTTAAAAATATACTTACCTAAACTTTTCTGACTTTTATCAATTTTTTTTTAAGTTTCATAGCTTCATATCAGTGCTGGAAGATACTTTCAAGGGAAATTCAATATTTTTGTTATGTTCACTAGGCTTTTCGTCTCATTCTCCATCCCCGATAGAGCACTTTGTCTTCACCTCCGAAAGACACATGCATATCTCGTCCTCTCCTCTCATTTTTGTTCTCCAGCTCGAGGCACTTTGGGCCTCACTCTTCTATACACATTTCGGTGACTTAATCTCTTGGACACGTACGGACGTCCCGGTGCGAATTCGGTGTGGGCGATGCGTACGAATATATACGCCACACCTCGCGCATATTTGGACAGTGATGCCGAGACATAATACTCACACCGATGAACGGATGTTGGTAGAGTAGGTTTGAGAAGAAAAAAAAATGTCAAGAAGACCTCGAGGAGTTTGAATACACGTGTCATTGAATTCAGTACATATTTCATTATTCTTTGATCCCGGAGTAATGATCGAACGATCGTTTCGCAAGCGTCGCGTGTCGGTTAACTTTCAATTTGTGCACTTTATGAAGTGCAAAAATACCCTCAATCATCCCCCTCATCCTCGGTGCACGCAATCACAACGGGGGCATAAAATTGGTTAGAAAACTTTTCAAATATATGTAGTTGTATTTGGATAAGAAAACCATTAAATGTGACGTTGGATTAATCAGTATATATTTTTCATTCATTCTGCACAGACAGAAATTCTTTGAAAATATTCTAGTGGTGTTTCAGTGCCAGCATTGAAAATTGAAAATTCTCCCCCCCTGTGGTTAATTGGTACATAAGATGTTTCATTTCCAAACTTTTTACATCAATATTAATAAATTCAAGGAGAACATAAATGTTCAACTCCACTCATTCCCCTTTTTCCCCCCTGTACATAAGTTTAATCAAGCCATCAAGTTTGCAACGAATTGTCAATATAAACTCCATTAATTTGTTTTTGCAAATGCTCGAATGCAACTCCCGTAAACTCGCGTAAAATCTCAGCGAATTGCAGATGCTCCCACGCAGCTGTGGGTGGTAAAAATAACAATAATCCTCCACTCGAGGGAGTTGTATATTTGAGTCGAACGTTATGTATCAACCAATAAGTGACGTGCGACGAGTTATCGATAGCCTTGAGGTGTCCGTCGGTGATTTAAAAGACGAGCTTGCGACGTGTCGCCGGTATGCCGATTGCAGGTTCGGCCTGTTGCCGAACTAGTTTTTGCCCCCTCGAGCTAAAACGTGCTCCTGCACTTCTGGCCAATCCCAGTGTCTCCTCGATTCCCCTCGTGCAACTGTGGTGTCCTCAACGATCGCCACCATGCTGTGTCCCTCTCTCCTTCCTCTTTCACTTGGAGAATCGAGTGAAAGATTTGAGCGTGCTTTTACACAGCAACAATGTCTGATACAATTGTTGTAAATTTCTATCAAGTGACAGTTGCACGAAATTTCAAACAATTTCGTTGTTGAAAATTCAAAATTTTATGGGAAAATTAATTTTAATGCAAATGGTAAATTTCAGTTCAATTATTCTGCATTAAATGCATTCTTAATTTTTCAATCGATTGGAAGTTTAGTGTATATTTATGTTTTAATTGAAAATTCAAAGAGTTGAGGTAAAATTTAGTAATTCACTGAGATTTCAGTGAAATCTTTAATTTCATAATCCCCCCCCTTCGAATCAAATGTTGCTCTTCTGAAAATGATTACTGAATTGTCCATGAAATTCCACTTTTTTCCAACAGTATACATTCTCATGTCCTCTGCTCTCCTTCTGAGGCGTTTACGTAGTTATACTTGTTGGATTTTTATCCCCATTTTGTTGTGAATATGCAAAGGCTCCTTCCTCGAGGAACAGCGATCCTCGCGTGTGCCTGTACTCGCGCCGCTTATTAGGATCGTGCCCGCTAAAGTACAAACGCGCCTCGACGCTGGATTCCGCCGTAGGAGTGTATACTTAACAACGTCACTTTGTAACCGTTCACACCAAGAGAGTTCCTCGAAGGCTATATACGTGTTCATTTCGAGGAATTTTTACGTTTCGAGAAATGTATTATGTGAGATTCAATAAATTCAGGGGTTTAGAGGGTTCCGCAGGTTGAACACTGTTTCAAAATCCTCTCCAAATAATTTCCCTGAAATTTAATTGAAAATCGACAATGAATAGATTTCTAACAACTTGTCTTCTCCAAACTCAGTTCCATACAAAAAACCATATGCTTGATTTAAACGAAATTTCCTCAATGGAATGAAAAAAATACTCCAACGATGGATATTTAGGGGTGGCTTCAAAAGCCGGTTTGCTATCAGGTGAATCAGCGGGTCAAGGGATCCCCTCCAAATATTTGACCCGCCCACGAGATTTGCCCCAGCCCGTTGACCGTAAATAGACGACTATCAATGCGGATTTACAAAAATCTCGACATCAATTCACTGTAATAGAATTTGGCAGGCCATAAAAAAACCCCGAGTCATTCTCCTCTCTCCCTCATTGGGCCGCATCCCCCCCATGATTCCTCAGCATTATCGAAATGTAATTCCACCGATGGTCACAAAATCAAAATGAATCGCTATTTATCCGGTGGCATTTCCCTTTCCAACCTCCGGTGAAAATGATACGACTGTGAGCCTCGGCCGTTAGCTGTAAATTACTTTGTACGGGCGTTAGTTCTCCTCCCGTTGAGGAGGAGCCAGTGGATACGTATACGGTTTCCGTGGGAGTCGATTTATACTCTGCGCGCGCTTCTCTGTGTACACATGCTGTCCTGAATTCAATGAAGTAATAAAATTTTCGTCATGTCTCACGAAAATACTGAAGAAAGGAAAGGCCCGAGGTATTCAATTCAATCATTTCCACTCATTAATTCCAGATTATCGCATTCCCCTTGCGTATTAAAACTCCATCGAAATGATAATGACTCATTAATTAATCCTAATGTATGTTAATTTCCTCACATCCATTAGGCCTAATGGAATTTCGTAATTAATCTCCAACGTTTAATTAATCAAACGAAATTACCCGCTAAACTCACTCTCACTTCCGCATTGGCTCGATCAAGACACCCGACTGTTATTAATCCAACAATTTATTTTGATTACAACGATTATGAGCGCATTGTTCCTTCCACGAAGAATGAATTTCCACTCTACTAGATTTTTTTTTCGACACTTGATTGTCTAATGCATGATGAATACAGCTACAATTAAGTGTAATCTCGGACGACGCCTTCCTTCATTAATTTTAACGTTCACTGTCAGCCCACCATCGCCAGATGTTCGACAAGCCTCTATGAAACACGTTCCCAAAACCTTCAAGGCCTCACTCATCCTCCCGGAGGTAGAAATATTTCCAAGATTCGATTGTGGATGTACAGTGTTATAAAACCTACGACAGGTAATGGACCTGCTTTTGGGTTGTATATTGGGGTTCGGGGATTAGTCCCTCCATCCTGTTAATTGCTCTCCACGTTGGTCCAATTAATTGGAAGAGTGCTTGTCAACCCATGAGGCCCCTAAAATCCCCGAAAACCGAGTTCAAACTGTTCGAGTTTTATACCTGAACGGGAAAAACTCAAATTTCCAAAGAATATTCGATTTTTTTTTTTTTTGGTAATCAGGAAATTCACTCGGGCGCAATTAATCGAGGACCCGGCGGTACCCTCCAGCTGTCCCTTCCATTGTTCCATAGACAGGTAAAATTTTGGGCCACAATATTGGGAAAAACCGAGGAATTATTTAGTTGATGCTGGTATTATAAAATTCTGTGAGGACAATGGGGATAAATATATTTTTTTGTTCGGTGGGAAAATGCCCGGCTATAAATTTCTCCACAAACAATGAGAGGTAAATATCGAGTGTATGAAAAATTATTTCTCGGTATTTACGGGATTTCATTGGAAATTATAAAAGTAAACATAATAAAAACCGTGAAAACATTGTGAACGCCCGTTTGGAAGGAATTATTTTCCATAAATGTGAAAGTATTTTTTTATGAACTGAATGAGATGGATGGATTGAAACCGAAATGTGGAAAATAATGAATAATTAGACGGTGTCCATAAAAAGATGATTTCAAAAACTAAATTTTCAATGTCATTGAATATGGCGTAAATTCCTGCTATGCTTTTTCAAATTTCAAATTAATTATTCCATGAAAATCATTAGAAACCGGGAAAACATTGTGAATATACGTTTTGAATGAAAAATTTTCTCCGAATATGAAAGTCTTTTTTTTTACCAAACCAATAAAATCGTCGGCTTAAAAACGAAATGTTGAGAAAAATGAATAATAAGCAAGCGTCCACCAATGGATGATTTTAACAATGACAGCCATATCCACATCAATATTGAGATTAACGTAAAGGACCAAAGTTCCGAGCAGAATTCAGAAAACCAATATCTCCCCAAAACCCAAGGGAAACTGAGAGGGGATCCGTGTGAATTCACTAGTACAAAGTAGAAATTGCAACAATGCAGCATCTATTCGTAAGCTTCCTGGAAGATCTCAGTACTTAGAAATATCCCTCTTATTTTAAGAGCGAGAGAGAGAGTGGGGAACTGGTGGTCTGTCGAAGATGTCCAGTTTTGCTCTGTTCCAAGACAAGAGAGGGGTGAAGTGACAATAGGGAAAAATTTACGGTGCTAGTTTCTGAAACCATGAAAGGAAGAACTGATGGAAAAATACGAAGGGTCCTGTACACTCGAAAATGCACAACAATGTGACCAGCTACGGGTTTTATGAGCTTTCGCTTGCTTTGAAGACTACGATTGTACGCACCTGGCCGCGAAAGCGTTACCTGTGTACTTACGGTTAGGCCCACCTGAAATCTCCTGCAGTACTGGACACCTGCTTATTTTGAGTTTGTTATTAAATTTTAGTTCTTGGACGAATCACTTTTTCGTTCATGCCCATTTCTCATTTTCCAAACTAATGATTGACACCAAATATTCATCAACTGAAATGGAAAATTCTAATGAATCATTTATGTAATTGAAATTTTATTTGGAATGACGAGGTATTTTTGAATTCACATTCATTAAGGTGTTGAAAGTTTTAAAGTCAAAATGGTTTGACCTCAAAAGCTATTTCATGTATAAATCACTGCTTCATTCATTGAAGTGTAAACAATTAACAAATCATTAGTGTGTTTGGATTTTTACTCATTAGAGGAAAGTCTACATTTGGATTTCCAATCATTAACAACATTCATTTGTTTTTTAATCCAAAATACATTTTGTATCAATTCAATGGCTAAACGAAATTTTGAAGTTTATCAAGACAACATTGAAAAAAGTTCACTTACCTCGAGTTTGTCCTTGAATTTTATTTAATGGACAAATTCACTCTCTCATTAATTCCAACGTTCATCACCACATAAACTAACGATTAGAATCAAACATTCATTCATTGAAGTGGAAACAATTAAGAATTTTTTTATAATTGATTTTTTATCAGTCACAAGAAAGCATTAACATGGAGCAATCCATTAGGACGAGAAACTAGGTCAGGATTTACATTCATTAAGTCATCAAAAGTTGCTCAATTCAAAATAAATTTCGAATCAATTCACTGGCTCAAAGAAATGTTGAATTCAATCGAGCGACGATTTGGAGAATGTCTAAAATATTTATACATATCCACCCACGTGTTAGATCCTCCAAAGATACTGGGAAGATTTGAAATCCCCCCCGCCCCCCTCACGGTGTGTGGGCGCAAAGTGTCTTGGTATTATTATATTGCACTCTAACGATCTTCATACACATGCATCCTCCAACGATAAACATGTCTACCGGTTTGAGAATCAAGAATTACCGGAGTTTCATCATTTACTCGCGGTATCACCGTTAAATAAAACTCTTCCCCTCATTTTATTTTCACATGCCAGTGTCATCGTTGTAATCCCAGATAATTAATTACCCGAATGTATCAAATTGATAGTAAATCTCAGTTGCGAGGGTGGTGTAAAGATAGATTAAAAACAGGGAGAAATTGGTTGAAATATTGTTTTAGCCGGTGTAGGTGTGAAAAACACGCTGGGTAGATGCTCAGTGCGATAGTAGATTTGAGAAAGGGACCCTTTTGAGATTACCTCGTCCCCGGAAATTCCACTCATTCCAGACGTCCGCACTGCCGTCAACTAATTTCAACTTCCTGGGAACCTAATTTCTCGTATCAACAAGGATTGATCAAAATACAAGAGAATAACATTCATTATTATCATGTAAAAAAAAAATTCTGGCGTTTACATATTCATTAGCTGATAGCCGTGTCCACTGCTATATTGACTTATTCAAATTTATTTTCCCTGGAATAATTTTGGAGATTATGGTATGATAACTCACGGTTAGTTGTTTTTCATTTTTGATGATCTCTGAAAGAATGATGATTAACTCTTTCCCTCAATGAAAACATAACAGGAAATTTTGAAATTCCTGATCTTTTGATATTACTTTAATTTATTCTTTGCACTTCACTTATTGCCTCCCTTTAATTGTTTATAATTCGTCTACATATTTACCACCTCCCCGAATCACTAAAAACAATAGAAATTTAAGTTTAAATATAAAAATCAAGATTTACTCAATCAAACTCGCAACTTGCCAAAAAGCCAAATAACAAAATTCCCAATTCTTTGATGTCACATCAAGCTCGATAATTCCTCTATTCTTCGCCACCAGAATCAAATGATAAAATACCATCAAGGGCACGTGTGGCGCAATTAATCATTTAAAGTGTGAGTCATTGGATCGTTTACCGTCGGCTAAGAATCCAAACGCATTTCATATTGCTAGGAGTCGTGAGGAGATAGCCGTCAGTCTCCCATCGATACACATTTCATATCCAATCATCCTATCCTGTATTCTCCCCAATGGTCTGGCTCTCCTACTCCATCATCCTTACTCTTCCACTTGGCTCCCACCATCACCTAATAATAATACCTCGGTACTGAAATTATCCCCCTCTCTAGCATCCACCCCACTCTCCCGCCGACAAAAAGCCCAGGAAAATAGTCCTATACGAGAGCCAGAGGATCCGCACGTACGTTCACCGTCGCCTTTACTATACGAGCGTGTCGGATAATGGTAATATGAATAATTGAACATACTGGAGTCTCGCGTATACACATCTATGAGTTTCCGTTGTTTTTCCTTGCTTCTCCCCTTTTATTGTATTGCACGAAATTGGTTAAACCAACCAGCAGACATTCAAACATATACTTCATTTCTTATGTCCACGAATTTGTACGTTGGTGGAATTATTATGAGTGTATTATTCCGGGAAAGTCCATTTTTTTATCTTCACATGAAACATTGAATTTCTTTCAATTTTCTTGAATTCCAATAGTAATTCCTGAAATATTCAGCACTGTCGGGAGTTTTTGAAATTTGAACAAATCTCTCACTTCAAATTTTCAAACTCATTGTTGAAAATTTCAGGAGTAATTTTTAAATAGTCGGATGGTGCCGATATTTCCCATGTGAAATCCATCAAATCCCCACGTTTCCCCAAATCAATCCCCGGTATCATCTTACCAAGCGTCATGATTCCAGCCATCGGCCAATGTTGATGGAATCATCGTTCTCGAAAAGACGGCTTGTTCTACCCGGGTGGTCTCACAATTCCATTTCGCCACACTCTCTCCCCCAAAATTCATAACCATCGGAAATGAATCAACCGATAGCAAAAGAGAACAAAAATCTGAGGAAGACAATTCTCAAAATCACGAATTGATTAATGACGAGTTAGTTATTCGAGGCGCCTGATTGATGCTGAGGCGTGGCTCTTCGCTTGGAGAAGTTTTTCATACCGCTCCCGACAGAGGTCACGTCTCAACGATTTTGCGATGGTTGCTCCTCGGTATCAAGCTCTACACACGCTTGCATCGTATAGTTCATCAGTGGTCTGTATCAAATCCATGTCGACCAATACACTTGTAAAAAAAATCATGGGTCTGTACACACATGAGCTTTTATCCGAGAGACCACACGAAGGACGAATAGCAATTAGTAATAATTCTGTCAGACAATGTGCCCGCATATGATCCGTAAGAGGGGAGTTTGAAGAAGACGATACAATGAGAGATTCATGTCGGACATTTAATGGATATGGCGGATGGC
>NW_021680342.1:179212-179450 GCF_001412515.2 Diachasma alloeum | reverse complement strand
GGGGGGGGGGGGGGGGGGGGGGGGGGGGGAGCTTGGCTTGGAGCGCGGATTGTAGCCCCTTGTATGACATTAAGATTGACAAAAGAACTGAGACGAAGCCAAATGACTGAAAAATCGTTATACCTAAGGGGTATTAAACATCGTCGCCATTACGACTTTTGGTCATGAATAGTAGTGCTTTTTTTTTACATATTTTAAATATGTCCTCCCCTCTCTCAAGTCATTTAGGGGGGGGGGG
>NW_021680342.1:175504-179175 GCF_001412515.2 Diachasma alloeum | reverse complement strand
GGGGGGGGGGAACTTTTAAAAGTTGAAATTTTTCTCATTTTCCGAATTTCCGCTCACTTTCTAGAATAAATTTTTTTCATCATTTTCAATATGTCTTTCCCTCTCACTCACTTCTCTACTGTTTATCACATTAAATATATTCAGTACTCATCTGCTTCGATCGATGCCATATTCTCCCGCGTCATCGTTAATGAATTATCGTCCAAAGTCCGTAGCCCAGCGGGAAGCAATCGGGCATATCTTTTATTTCATTCTTCTCTTATTATCCCGTTGAATTAAACGAGGCGATTTCAACGATCAAATTAACAACCGTCGATCGTAACAACTGCAAAAGAAGAGAAGCACAGCGACGAGAGGCGGCGAAGAGGAGAGGGGGAGGATGAAATACTGAGGGGAATGATGGCTATGAACTGAGAAGAATGAATCTTGATGTGGAACGTTGACTTGTTTGGCCCTCGTTACTCGGTCAAGGCGTATATGCTCTTGTCATTGGATTGGTGTGGTATCTTGCTGACGTACATTCTCCAATTATACCGGCGTTATATCTCGACTTCCGTTGTTATTTCCTCCAAGTCAATCCGAGGCTAGGCATCAGTGCAATTGTGGGGTTGGTTATTACGGTGATACCGGCTGGTCGGAGGGGTGGGGAGTGACACTATTGTTGAACAATACAATTCATCCCCTAGGCCAGTGTAATTGGCATTAGATCAGCAAACACATCCTTGAAAGAAAAAATAACACGAAACAGCAAAAGCGAGAGAATGTAAGAAAAAAAAAAGAAGAAAATCATCAATTTGCATAATGAAGTCATCGTCGCTGACTAATGGCAATCAGAGAGGTGTACCCAGTGGATAATATCGGGTCAACATTGTCATCATTAGCCGTCATGAGTACGCAACGACTATTGACGGGAATCAAGAGGTTTTAACCCATTGTGGAACGCCTTTTCATCATACGAAACATACTTTTATGATCTTAAACGTTGTAAGAGAAATCTGAATGCAAAAGGTGAAATCTAATAATTCTCGTGGCCTCACCAGAAACCAATTAATTGATCATAAATGGTGTACAAAGTGGTGAATGTGCCACAAATCATTTTCATTTGTTGAATTTCATAGATAAATATCCCCTCCCCCCGACAATTACAATCGATTGTTGCTATATCGATGGAATTACGGAGTATGGGAGAAGCAACCGGGATTACTTGATATATCGTGCTACGTGGCGATGTATAAACACTCTCAGTGTGCACATAAAGTGGCATAGAGAGTAGGAGGAGGGGGAGGAGGAGGAGGAGGAGGAGAAGGGGAATAGTGCGGCGCGAGTTTAAAGGGTTGAAAGAGAGGCCAAGCGGTGCGTGCTGCCATTAAACCAGCGGAGTGTTTACCAAGCAACGGGCTAATGAGACACATACAGTGTATACTCGAGTGTCGAGTGCACGAGCAAACCCACTCGATCGGGCATGATGGTTATCGGGTGTTGTGTGTATATACGAGGAGAGTCAGGGCCTTTATATGCCAATGGGAAAAGGTAAAGGTGTCGTTGAGAGGGTTTTTACGGAGAAATTTAGAGCGTGTTACCACTGGGCTCATTCATTACAAGTATTTGAATAACCATGCGTGTAACGATTTGACAATTTGCGGTATACTTCCGTCAACGTGATGCATGAAAATTCAGATTTCCTCATACCAATGTTTCTTATCAGTTGCATTTGGAATAAAGGGGAAATTTGAAGGAATTTCGCCATTAAGAATTAAAAAATATATTTATTCAGAAAATTTCAAATAATAATAAGATAGAAAGTAAATATTTTCACAAATTCTCACGGATTTTCTCATGAAACAATAATTTTTTAATGATATTTCCTGCAATTTCAGTAGAAATGTCACTTATTAGCTGGTTATTTTCAATTAACTGTGGAATTGCCCAACATGATGCAGGAAAATTAAAATCTCCTCATGCCAAAGTCCCTCATCGATTCCAATTATCAAAGGTGGGACAGCTTTCAAGCGATAATTCCTTGGGTTTTAACCTGGTTTATACACAGTACTGACTTTAATATCCACCAATGGCCCTCAGCGCTGTGTGTAGAGCCCACCGGTAGTGCCGCCATGTCTAATTATGTCGCATTGATTTTGTCATTAGCAACCCTCAGACCCAACGACCAACCGCAGTTGAATGCTGGTGGTTCGAATTGTAGTGAGCATAAAAAAATGTACATTTATTCCCGTACAATTGCAGGAGGAAAAGAGCCCAGGGGAGCAACACAGTCCATCCTCTTCTCTCTGTTCCACTCATTAGTTTCTGCATTACAAGTTTATAATAACTATACAAGTCCAAGTCGTTCGCATTCTTCATGCCAGGTTTTCTTGCACTTGGTCTTTTTTTTCTTTCTGGTTCTCTCTCTCTCTCTCTCTCCACTTAAATGAAATAATCTGTTTGGTTTTGCTTCCACTGCAAATGATGACAATTAACCATGTTTTTTCCTTTTTGTTGCGATCGCTCTTTTTCTTCATGCTGTAAAAATTACGGTAGTGGAACAGTTTAGTTTCATTGCGGAGAAAGAAACTACTTAACGATCGTAGATGGTTTTTAGGGAGAGATGAGGGGAATTTAAAATGTTGCAATGTTTTAGGCCGATATTGCAGACTCGTTTGACACTCCCAGTGTATGTGTGTGTGTGTGTGTGTGTGTGTGCGTGTGTGCACCTCACTGGGTAATTATTAATTAACTATCGGTTAATCTATTTCTGATCGCGCTGACATCAGTGAACACTGTAACGCCAGCCATAGTTGGTACAGCCTCTACACATTGATATGTGACATTATAATGGACCCCAATAAAAATAAAATCCAGTGGCCATTAAATGTCGCATGTAGAAGGAATAAAAAGACGAATGAAAGGGAGTATAAAGCGGGGATGAAATTCAGAGCGTTTACATGGAATAAATATCCACCATTGCCATCGTACATTTTTAAACTGTCTTTATCTTCGCGTTTCAAAGCATTTGCTCCACATGTAGGTATTATAGCTGCCGGGAAAGTGCGTGAGTGCGCTCTTGCTGCGAAAGTAACACGAGTCCGTAAGCGCGTAATGAATCACGCCTCGCTCGATACCCCACCTCACATTGAAAATAAAATACACCTTATACACGTATAAAAGCGTGCATATTGGTAACAGTGTAATTCAATTTACCACATAGGCTGTGCCAGCCATCGTATGGACACTCTAATGACCCCTTCCCAAGCATTGTTCAAGAGCGTTTTATACTCATGAATATTTGAATAGATAAATGTTTAAACCGACACGTTTTGTAACCGCCCACAATTTTCCGATTTTAAAAACGGAATGAATTTGTGTCACATCCAAAACTAATGAGTATTGATTTTTTTTTCTAAGGAAAAAAAAAAGGCCGGTATGTGTCGCACCATTGCGTGAATCACTCCCGTACACTCCATACACTCCACGCATGCGTGAAGTTTGTGTGTTTCACGCAGCCGAATTTTCATACTGCTGTGTATTTCACGCAGTTGAAGTTTCATACTACTGTGTGTTTCACGCAGTTGTATTTTTATACTATTGTGTGTTTCACGCAGTTGTATGTTTATACACCTTTGTGTTTCACGCATTTGCATTTTTATACGCCTGTGTGTTTCACGCAGTTGTATTTT
>NW_021680342.1:173333-175400 GCF_001412515.2 Diachasma alloeum | reverse complement strand
ACACAGTAGTATGAAACTTCAACTGCGTGAAATACACAGCAGTATGAAAATTCGGCTGCGTGAAACACACAAACTTCACGCATGCGTGGAGTGTATGGAGTGTACGGGAGTGATTCACGCAATGGTGCGAATAGTCACGGCCAAAAAAAAATGATCACATGCGGGGAAAAAATTTCTGTTAAACAGTTGTACTAAAATCTATTTTAACAGGATTCCACTAAAAAATGCAATAATTTTGGTGGTAATTGTAATATTTTTGGGAAATTTCAATTGAAATATCGTAGTCTAAATGAGTCTTTTTCTCATTTTTACCAATTTTCACTGAATAATTTACAAAATTTTGCTTTTTTAATGATGAAATTTTCTGAAATTTTAGAGGAAATATGAAAAAATCTGCCATTCAAATTACACATAATTAAACTTACTCGCCACTTAAGAATTATGTCTCCTTCCATGAATATATGTTGAATGTTTGTCTTGAGTTTCAAACTAATCGACGAAACCCACATTTTTATATATTCTCTCACTCTACCGCGAACAAGGAAAAAAGACGCGTTGGATATTTATCAATGTACATCACTCATTATCTTTCACGTCGCATTAATCGTTATTTCCGGGAACCCTGACGACATACCCAGCAGACCGAGCGAAAAGTGGATCAAGGAGTAAATAAATGCTCTAATTTGACACTAAAAATCGATGAAAATTGAGTGATACGGATTAATGCAAACGAATTGATATAACGAGAAATGGAAATTAACTAACCGGTGGATGAAAAAAATTATGGGCAATTGCTAATTCGGTGCTGGCCTATCGCGTGCCTCGTTGTTTGTCGAATGTCGCGCGCGCCTCATGCGCGCCCTGCCCTCTCCCCCTCAACCCCCTGAGTCTGGTCTCTCATGATGCCGCGGTTCCTGGTAAACTCGGAAATGCCAGGTTAGGACACACACTCGAGCTTTGCACGTTCTCTGCGGTAAACCCCGCGCCTCGCACCGTGCCTATACTCACTGGTGAATAATGAAAACCCTTTACACACGATCGTACAGTGCATCAAGATAGATCCTCGGCCGCAAATATTTCGTGTCTTTTTCATGTTATTTACAAAGAGGGGAAAAAAAATCTAGTTGCGAGGGATTTTCAATCGATGATTATGTTACGCTATTTGAGCATTCTCTCCTTCAATAATTAAGGAAATCGTTAATAATTGAACAAAATGATTAGAGCATTGGGAACACACGCCATCTTTTCTGTTTCAATGGAAAAACAATCACGACACACGAACTCTTAATTTTTCCACGAAAAGCGAATGGTAATTCGTTTCAGTAAAATTTCTCATGAGGAACTAATGTTCCAGGATAGAACTGAAATTGGCGGAATATTAGTCAGTGGAACATTCAATTTAAGGGATTTTTTGAGAATTTAAGGATTAAACCATCGTGATTGCAAACTTTTTCAAATCAAAAAGACCAAAATCGGCCAAAAAAACGTAAATATTTAATTTAATCCTGTAATTAACCTTGTTATGTCTACATGAAACAAAAAATAAGAGAGTCTAGGGGAACACCTCCAGACTCTCTTACATCGTATCCTCCGCTACGTTCACCTTTATTGTTCCAGGGCATAATTAGAGTATCATAATCACTAATAATTCAGAAAAAAAAAATTTTCGGTGATTTAGCCAGCAATAGAGACCGATGAAGTCTAATAATGCCGCGCGAGAGCCCGAAGAAAATCTCCTGGGGGCTGTTTCTCGGCGTGCGTGCGTGTTACGGGCGAGTTTCTCACGGTATTGTGCATTCGGAGGAAATTATAAGGGAGCGGGTTAAAGTCGGGTTAGCGCGGGGGTGTTTTTCGAGTGGCCGCATATAAGAGTGAGAGAGTCCCAATCAGCGGGGTTGTTGCTAGCGTCAGAAGGATAGCGAATGAGTTAAAAATGGTATGAGGTAAATCACACTTAATTGATATCACAAAGAAGCCCTTCCTCGGCGCCGGAGCACCCAGTCTAACCCACTCCACAACTTGACTTCATAATAGCCGCCAACTACGTTTCTCCCCCCCCCCCCCCCC
>NW_021680342.1:165447-172706 GCF_001412515.2 Diachasma alloeum | reverse complement strand
GCTTCCCCTCCTAGCCATCGGATTAAACGCCGTCCAGATCCATGTTGAACCTAAATTAACCTCCACCTTTGCCACTGAGAGGGCCCTCACCGCACTCTCCCTCTCCTCTTTCGTGTGCCAACCCTTTTATGCCCCTTCGATTATTACCGTTGTCTTCCACAGTACACCTCAATGCACCTCTCAACTCCTTCATGAAACATATTTTCAGAAATGGGGTTAAAAAAAAAGCCGAACAACTTGACGGTACCCTCAAAAACCACTGGTATAATTGCTGCTGCAATCCCGAAACCGAAACTCAAGGTGGACGTTTTCAGACTTCCGTTCGAGCGTCGCCCGTGAATTTTACCAGGGCGTACAATGAATATTTATTTCTTTGGAGAAAAGAAAGACTCTTTCACCACTCGCGTGAACACGCGAACCCTCACCTCTCCTCCATCTTTCTCTCTCTCTCCCTCTTCCCTTTTCGAGACACGATATTATTGCCGATATGTAACAAAATGCGTATGGGATAATTGCTCCTAATTTTGATGTAAGTCTTTTGATCTCTCTACTTTCGTATTCGTTCTTTTCTTCCGGGGACCGGAGGTGGTGATGGTGTCATGTGGCATAGCCGCACACGACGACAAACAACAAAGGGAGATGAATTGCATTTGAGAAAGCAGCGAGCGCGATGCGGTTTTAGCGTACACATTGGTTCGGTTTCCGGTATATGTCGAAAAAAACAAAAAATTTTCAAAAATACGTCTTCTTTATTTTCCGCAGTGGCAATGTTGCTCGCTAATATCCGGCATTGGGCACACTCTGAAAGAAACCTATCAACCACCTGTGTTGCACCCTTTCTTCGATACTTTCACCGGGAGTTAACCAGTGCTATAATCCACCCCGTTGTGTATACGAGAGAGGATCATTTGTGACTCGAGCTCTTCCTCCATCGATTGTTTCTCGATATCGTGAAAGACTCACGTCCATCACGCAAACTCTCGGAAAAGACAACGAAACGACAATTGTAAAAAACAAAAAAAAAGGTGAAAAGGATAGACTCCAAGGACCCCCCCACCAAAGGTCCGAGTCTCACGAATCTAAATTTCTTATTCCGCAGAGGCTTTCAGACACGGAATTATCGACAAAACTATCCTTCTCTTTCCGCCTAGCTTAATTTCCCTCCTTTTTTCATTTATTTTTTTTACTTCATTCTACTTCTTTACTTCTTCAACTCGTCCTTCTGGTTTAGGAGGGGTTCATCGTACAAAAATCGATGGCGGTAGAGGCTTAATCAACGCCAGTCGAAAGTTCATAGTCATTCGAGTCGTCACGAGAGCCGATTCAATCGATTAATCGGCCCGATTCACCAAAAACGTCTAAATGTCCCTCAAAGCCCGCATTACACAACTGCCAAATGCCAGAATTTCATCCATCTTTTATTGCAGATTTGTGTCACTCTGATCCGCTTAAAATGATACATTGTCTAGGTTCTATTCATAAATTACCGAAAATAGGAAAGTCGACCAGGTGATGCTTGGCAGATGTTTTCTCAAAAAAGTGCCCGAACCACACAAATGAAAACAAGCCACCCGTGTTTTCCATCCACTAAAAGATAGAGAGAGAGAAGAAGGGATCCCATGAGTGTTGATTCTTTGACGTCACGGTGTTTCCCAACACGAAGGGAAAAAAAATGAAAGAAAAGACGATGTAAACGGCACCCAGCATGCCCCGAACGAATCGTAGAATCGAGACAAATTATGTCAGAAATCATTTCCCTGAAAGAAAATAATAAAACGACACATTTTTTCATCTTTAAAAAGGTGTTGAAAGGGAGTTCATCAAAGAGGTTACCTAACCCGTACATTTATCATGGCTCTGTTTGCACGATACACAGAGCTGTGCTGGAGTGTACTCAGAGCATCAAGCGATACGTTTGATCTGTGAAGACTGACGTAATTTCGAGACTGAAACCAATTATTTCTTTTTCACACTGAACCGTGCGATACCGTATCTATCCTCCCCAAAAAAACTAATGTATCGGCGTTAATTTCGCCGATAAAAGCCCTGAGTACTTCCGGTTGAACCATCACGAATCACTTGGTCACTCTTTCACTCAACAATAGCGACACGTTTGCGATCTAAAGAAATTCGCAGAGAGCAGATAGGTCTAATCTATCATCAAATTTTTCTCTCCACAGAGTCAACTACTGTCCTTACCATCATACCCCATCAGATACCAACCAATTTACATATACCCATCTTCAATCATAGGCGAATAAATCGAATTGTTATGTTACTTTTACCATAGAAATTTACCAGCCCGATAGCTATCAGTCCAAGTGAGATACTACAACATTGAGTTGGGCGTTTTTGGTCGCGATAATCTGGGAAAATGACCGTTGGTATACCGTAACGTACGCATTACAAAATGGATACGGTTGGTCTCTCTACCGATGCTCATGGGGATATACGTTGACTGGATTATGGAGTTTGTACCACGGAATTATGAGGGACCCGTGGTGGTACACAAGGGGGAGGCAACCCGAGAGAGAGTAAATGGGGGGGTGAGCAAGAGAGAGGGGAGGTGTATAATGCGGTACACGTACGTACCATAATGTCCGGTGGTATATATTCCTTGACTTGTAATGAGAGAGAGTGAGAGCGAGAGAGAGAGAGAGAGAGAGAGGGCACATGAGGGGGAGAACTCGCAGAGTGAGAGATATTCAACGGGATGAGAGTGCCTCAGGACGTCACGACGGGTTTTCTACCACCCCCACGTATACGAATAAGAGTAATCGTAGTTGTATTGTGGTATGCATGCTTCAATGCACTCATACATGCTAACCAACTGAGAAAAGATGAGATATACGCGCACACACCTACTTATCCCTTCTACTGTGCTGCATTTGCCGAGGATCCGTTAGATTCCAGGGATACCACTCGTAAAGGTACTCGCAGGCACCAACTCAGATGATCCCCCGGCTCGATTTCACGTAATTGGGATGCAATTATAAAATGGCCGAGGCGCTCCTGGCGATTTTACACCGCTCAGTTCGAAGAAATCGTTTGGAATATTCACTTCAGCATCAATTATTTATGGCAATGATGAACATCACTGTGAATCTGAGCATAATTAAGTCCTTTTGGAATATTGAAAAATTATTCAGCTAAAATTTCTGGTCTTTCTTCACCCAGCCCGGTACAAATAGATACATATTTTTATTAGATTTCTGTACACAGTGTGTAAGCATTCATAGCAAAGCACATCGTGACTCTCTCCATATAGCTTTCCATCCTCGTTGCTCTCATTCTACCATTCCGAGGGGTTGGAATGAGGAGAGAACCTATCGATACCCAATCGATAGATAAGTCGGGTCGACGGGTCGCAAACACAGCTGGCTCAGGTATAACCTGGGGACAGACGATGGCTTGTACATTTGGCCGACGCGCGCGCGTATACATATAGTTTGTCCCTGTCCCTCTCTCTCTTTCTCTCTCTTTCTCTCTCCATTGGATTTCTTTGTGCAACAAACCGTTGTACTCTACTGTCCCGTACATCTCTGAATTCTCGGGTTATATTCTCTTGTGTGTGCCCAGCTTGCCGCATTTCTGGGTATTTCACTATCTTTTTCACCTCTGGTACGACTCTTGTTTGCTCGGATTAACTGGCGACAGTGAGCCGGGGAGTTTCTCTCCCACGCACATCAGGAAATACCGAACAATGAAATATCACTTTATAGGATAAATATTATGAATAAATTTAAGCCAATGATGATGATGTATTTTCCTGTCTGATTGCAGGTACGACCTGGGGTTGCGACGGGGTAGCTAGTAAATCTTCAACCGTGGGTGAAGAGGAAGATAAAACGGGGAGGAAGGCGTTAACTAAAGTACATTGGACGCTGTGCAAGGTGGGAGGAATAAAAGAAAGTAAAGTGAGCGCAGACGCATGCGCAGTTGGTGATGTGAGGCTGGCGGTCGCCTCACGTTTGGGGTGATGCCCTCCAGTGAGCCCCATCCCCCCCAGTACCATCTTCAGCACCGCACAATTCCACCATCTCATTTGCAACAGCACTCGTCGTCACCGACGAGCGCATCAATTGGCCAGCATCAGCTATATCAACAGCTGGTGGCTGTCCATCATAGCCAGAATCAACAGAGCCAGCAGCACGGCGTTGGCTATCAAAATTCCGCGTACGCGCTACAAAAACAGGAGATGAGCCCGGAGGAGGAGGGTGGCCGGAGTGGCGGGTCCCCTCCGGCTGCTGGGGCTGCACTCCATCAGCCACATCATCCACGCACCGCATCACCACCATCAGGTACAGAGCCCTGTAATCGTGATGCTATACCCACACCAACGCCAACAGCCGATACAACAACAACAACAACAACAACAGTGGTCAGCTCTAATGATACAATAGCAACAGCATCGGCTGCAGCAAGTGGTGGTGCTACTATAACGACAACGAGTATGCAGTCACAGTCGCAGTCGCAGTCGCAGTTGCAATCACAACAGCAGCAGGGTCCAAGTCCGAGTCCAAGTCCAACAGGTGGTGATGTTGAAAAATTTGATGGTAAAATTGTTTATAATCCTGATGGATCGGCGTATATTATTGAGGGTGAGAGTGAATTGAGTGAGGACGATTCATTGCCAGATGGTTGTATCGTTGATGGTCGTGGTGTTTCAGTGCCACACTCACTGGTATTTCCACAAATAGCAAGCGCCTACTATGTGTCAAGGTTATACGCCCATCAGGCATATCAACAACAGCAGGCACAACAGCAGCAGAGAAATTCAGCACAACCCCATAATCCCGATTTGCCTGTTATGCACAGTTATCGGGTTATTAGTTATAGAACAGCGGAGGGTAGTAAAGCGCCGCCGCCAACGCCAGCTCCACCGCCTCCATCAACCTCGGTACCGGTCAAGCCGATTCTCATGTGTTTTATATGTAAACTGAGTTTTGGCTATGCTAAAAGTTTTGTTGCACACGCTCAGGGTGAGCATCAGTTGACACTGATGGAGGATGAGAGGCAGGTGCTGTCGCATGCGACGACGTCAGCTATTATTCAGACTGTTGGAAGGGGTAAACAACCATTGGTCAGTTTTCTTGAGTCAGTGACAAGTTCATCGTGTCCACAAAGTTCCCCGGTGCAATCGCAATCGCAATCGCAAACGCAACAGCGTGGCTCCGAATCCAATGACCACGAGATACCGACTGCAGCCAGTACACCCACAAGTACACCGGGTATACCAACTAGTCCACAAGCACAATCGCAGAGGCCATCTCCAAGTACGCCAACGACACCAACGTCCCATACGAATTCGTTGAATTTCAATCATCAACCCTCACAGCATCAGTGGACGGGTCAAGTTAGTGCTGCCTCGTGGGCCAAAGCGCCAGAGGCTATGCTTTATACATCACCTCCACCACCATCCTCGACTAAGGGCTCACCATCGTCGTACGCTGCCCTCACCCAGCAGCCACCAAATTTTCTTACCGGCACGACAATCGGCGTATGCCCGGAGCACATGCAGGGCAGACCCAGTGGCGTTGAATGCCCAAAGTGTGAATTAATACTTACCAGTAGTCGTTTAGCTGGACCTGGTGGACCTCTCGCTGGCATTCACAGTCGCAATTCATGTAAAACATTGAAGTGTCCAAAATGCAATTGGCACTACAAGTACCAGGAGACACTGGAAATACACATGAAGGAAAAACATCCGGAGAGTGAAACCTCGTGTATCTACTGTATCGCTGGTCAACCGCATCCGAGGTTAGCGAGGGGTGAGACGTACACTTGCGGTTACAAGCCGTACAGGTGCGAAGTTTGTAACTACTCAACGACAACCAAGGGCAATCTCAGTATACACATGCAGAGTGACAAGCATTTAAATAATATGCAAGAATTGCAGCAGGGTGGTGGTGCTGCTGCTGCTGCTGTTGCAGCAGCGAGTAATCCTTCGTCTTCGCAGGAGGCACCAATGCCAACGCGGAGTCCCCATCATCAACAAAATCACAGTCCCCATTTGGCTGGCCAGGCTGTCACTCAGGGTAAACCAAAACCGACATTTCGTTGTGATGTATGTAATTATGAAACAAATGTTGCCAGAAATCTCAGGATACACATGACGAGTGAAAAACATACGCACAATATGCTGGTACTTCAGCAAAATGTTAAACACATGCAGACATTATCAGCACTCCAGTCACATCATCAACAGGCACAGCAGCATCATCATCAAGCGGCTGCACAGCAGCAGCAGCAGCAGCAGCAGCAATTGGAACAATTGTTACATCTCGGTGGTCTGGATAAACCACAGCACGCCGAGGCTGCGCTAGCTGATATGGCATACAATCAGGCTCTTCTCATTCACATGGTAGCTGGTGGTCAATTACCTCCCCAATTACCACCAGAATTATTAGGCGGTATGGCGAGTATGAGTGCAATGAGCAATCTGGCTGGTGACGTTGGTCTGTCCCCAGATAGCATGGAACCACCACCAGAACCAGCCGATCCCGATCCAACCCACCTCTATCACTGCTGTGTGTGCAATAACTTTAGCACAGACTCTCTCGATGCTCTCGGTCATCATCTTGCCACTGATAGGACGAGAACGCGAGAGGGTGAAATACTCGCCCTCGTTGCTGGCAATTTTGTCTGTAAACTGTGTTCCTACAAGACCAATCTCAAGGCTAACTTCCAACTGCACTGTAAAACAGACAAGCATCTCCAACGGTTGCAGCATGTTAATCATGTTAAAGAGGGCGGTCCTCGTAATGAGTGGAAGCTCAAATTCCTTGCGTCCCCAACTAGTGCACAATTGCGCTGTCACGCATGTGACTACTATACAAATAGTGCCCATAAGCTAGTCATGCATGCAGACTCGCCCAGGCATCAAGCAGCAGCATTACTTTTACGGCATCTACTCGAGGCCAGTGCCAATACCCAATCACAAAATAAACTCTATCACTGCGCGCTATGTGGATTCAGTGCAAGGCACCGGTTACCATTGTTGCAACACGTTAGATCACTGAGACATCTGCAAATGGAGCAACTCCATCAGCTCCACAGACGCAGTGGTATACAAGGCAATGACAATCCCCATACAGACATCGGTGATGTTTTCCAAGTTGTTGCCGATCCCGATGCACCATCAACCCAACAAGCTAGTCCCACAACTCCAACGACACCCAATGCCGCTACCACTAACAACGGTGAGTGTCGTTTCGTACACTCCCACAATAATCACAAAAAAAAAAAAAAAAAAAAAA
>NW_021680342.1:155223-165030 GCF_001412515.2 Diachasma alloeum | reverse complement strand
AAAAAAAAAAAAAAAAAAAACAAATTTGTCATTCACCCACGACCATTTACACGATACAATTGATGTTTGATGTTACTCTGTTATTCAGATTTGTTTGTAATTGCGTGTGTCGATGTATACTCATATTTTTTTTTGCTGCTGCTGCTGCTGCTGCTGCTGTTGTGACGTAACTCGTGGTTTTGTTAATCAAAATTATCTCCAAGACGTGCAAGTCATAAATTGAAGTGCCCAACTGTCGTTTGTAATGCGCGTTATATGGCCAATAATAAATGCCGAGAACGTGAAAAATTTACCAGAGACACCTATCTCTTGGCTTCTTCATTATTTTTTATTTTTTATTTTTTCACTTTTTCTATTGTAATGAATCCACTGCACTATGAATCCACTCATCGATTACACTCATACAGCAATTAACCTCCTACTGCAATTACGGTTATTTCATTCCTCTCCTCCGTAGCATATGGCAATGGCGTGTGCCCACCTCTGCCACGCATATACAATGTTCTCATTCTTGTGTATATGTTTTCTTTATTATTTTGGAATATAAGTTGATATCCCATTGTGCCACAGCGGCATGTACTTTTTACCCCCGATTCATAATACAAGGAGAAAGAAACAAGGCCATAGAATTGAGAGCAACACGCGCCAACCATTTCGCCTCCTTCGCAACTGACGTTCCAATGCGGTTTTGGACAATGTCTGGCCTATAGTCGATCTGTTGGTCTTTATGTTGTTGTTATATGCTACTCCTTCCTCCCCTGTACTCTCAACAAATGCATGCATACACTTGTTCCATCTCTCTCTTTTTCTCCTCACCCCACATCACGGAAACAACCATCGGTTAATTTGATATTACGAATCTATAATTCGAATTTCGATGACGACCGGCGGTAGTGCTTGTGGGCATCTGTGGCGGCCTCCGACCTACCTTTTCCTTTCCTCCCCCTCTATACTCTACCTTTAAATATTACTGTTTAACCCTGCTTTTTCGGAATGGGAACGAATGGTAAAAAAAAAAAAAACTTTCACCCCGCAACTTTGGCAATACCTGACCAGTTGGTTCTCGTCAAGTGTGTGGGATCGATTGGTTGCGACTAATAATTTTATCGAAATGCGGTTACTGGGGAAAATGTAAAAAATAAAAAATAATAACCAACCGGACGAGAAGGCGTCACGTATCCGTCGGTGGGCCACTTTGTTTCCGGTTGTCCAAAATACACGAGGAGAGAGTGTGTAACACTAAGTAATGAAGAGAAAAAAAATAGTTTGTCTCACATCAACAATCGCATACTATATTGGCTTTCTCCATGACGTTTCCGGAATTCAATACCGATGGGTAATTAAATTCCTCGTCGAGTCGTATGAATGGATTGAGCTTCACGATTCATATTGCCTGGGCTTTAATCAGGAATAACAATCTTTGGATATTCATAGATTTTTTTTCTCAGTCAACGTGACGCCTTGTATACTCATCTCCGTCACGCCTAGCGGTTTATTGAAAACTGCCGTTTATTCCATCTCGTTGTGTGTCCCGATTCGTCGCGTGGAAATTAACACCCAGAAACATTAAAAACTGGTTTTTACACCAAAGTTCCTCAAACTTTCAGCCAGAATGCCTATAAATAACGAGTCGCGTGTCGTAAGACACAACGATGGAATGAATTAATACAAAAATTTATTGAAAACAATGCCATATTGACGGATGATAAATTCCTAACGGATTTTTTATTCAAAACACAAACCACACAAATTGATGCACGTGTTGTGTCATGATTACTTTTTTATTTTTATTTTTTATTGTCATTGAATTGTAGTATCTATTGTCTCAATCGTGACACGATAAATATTTTTATTGTTCCTTTTTTTTTACAGAGCGGCGTGAGGACAGCAGCGATTGTGGTAGTGAGGTGAAGCAAGAGCCAGACAACGAGCAAGAGCAAGAACCCGAGCCGGAAAACGAGACAGAGGAAATTGTATGTCCATTCTGTACGTATCAGCCAACATCGAAGGAGGAATTGAAGCAGCACCTTCAAGTGGCTCATACACAAGAGAACGAAGAGAAGATGGAAGTTGTTAAAGAAGAGCCTGTACAAGAGTTGTTGTGTCCATTGTGTCAGGATGGGTTCAAAGAGCGTGCTGCACTTGAAAAACACGTAATGCAAATTCACTCGGTGAATGCCGATGGTCTCCAGAGGCTTTTGCTTCTTGTTGATCAGAGTCACTGGTTGAATAATAGTCCACGAAATACATCTACACCGGCAGCAACACCAACATCACCAAGTACAACAAAACAACATTTAGAAGATGATAATGAGAGAACAAGTGATGAGGTTGAGGAGATTGCAAGGTGTACAATTTGCGGTAGAATCTGCAGATCTCTGGAGGAGCTCCAACAGCATCACAGGGAGTCACATCCAGCGACAACGCCCACCTTGGCTGTCAGTGAGAAACACGTCTATAAATACCGATGTGGCCAGTGTAGTTTGGCCTTCAAAACACTTGAAAAACTTCAACAACATTCACAATATCACGCCATTCGTGACGCCACCAAATGTGCACTCTGCGCCAGGTCGTTTCGCTCTGTTCAGGCACTTCAACGACACTTGGAAACGGCCCACGCCGATCTCCAGGAGGATGAACTGGCGCAGTACAAGCAGAGCCTACTCCACGCTCATCCCCTTCTTCAGGCGCTCACTGACGAGGCAATTAGACGTCAGAGTGGTGTCATTGGCGAGCAAAATGTCGAAGAGGAGTCGAGGGGTGACGAGGAGGAGAGCGACGCCAGTGACTCACCGCCACTTCACAAAGAGCAGAGATTACTAGAGGATTATCTCAATAGTCAGGCAATAGCTGAAGACTCGTATCAAGATCCTCAACGTAGATTCAAGTGCCATCGTTGCAAAGTTGCCTTTACGCGGCAGAGCTACCTCACTGGACACAACAAGACATTGTTACATCGTAAGGGTGAAAAAATGACCTATCCAATGGAGAAATATCTTGATCCCAATAGGCCGTACAAATGTGACGTATGCAAAGAGAGTTTTACGCAAAAGAATATATTACTGGTTCATTACAATAGTGTCAGTCATTTACACAAGCACAAGAGAGCAATGCAGGAGCAGGGAAACAACAATACCCTCATATCTGTTATACCACCAGCGAGTCCCACCGAATCACCTGATTCCCAACAGGATCACGACAAAAAACCATACAAATGTAATATCTGCAAAGTTGCCTACTCTCAAGGTAGCACCCTAGACATTCACATGAGAAGTGTTCTCCATCAAACACGAGCCAGTAAATTACCAGATCTCGCTGCCAGCGGTCAACTCGATCTAGCGCGGCCCCTCATCGAACAGCCACCCCCATCCAGCCCAAATAGTCCACCAGGCAGCACAAATGCCGCCAACAGTAACAGCAATATGCTCTCTTGTCCCCGCTGTAGTGCTCTATTTGTAAATCAGGAGCAACTGACCACTCATCAGCAGCTGTACTGCATCTTCAGTAACCCCTTGGCATTATTTCAAACTCTAGCTGCATCACAGCAGATGGCTGCTTCGACACCTGACAAAACACCTCCACCCATTTCCACAACACCGGGCCCTCAACAGCAGTACGCCCAGCACACGCAGGCATCTAATCAAGTCGCCCAAGATATCTTATCTCAACCCAGACACAAGACCTCACAAATGTACAAACACTTACTCGAAAGTTTTGGCTTTGATCTCGTAATGCAATTCAATGAAAATCACCAGAGGCGTCAGAGGAAAGAGGAGGAGGATAGGGCTGCCCTTCAGGCACAGCAGGAACAGCAAAAGCAGGAGCAGCAAGCCAAACAGGCATTGGCTGCTCAACAGGCAATGGAGAAAGAGGATCAGGAGACTGAGGAGCCAGGTGAGGAGGAGGCGACAATCCCCGAATTGACGAGAAGTACGTGTCAACATTGCAATAAAGAATTCAGCAGTGTGTGGGTACTGAAGGCACACTGCGAGGAGGTACATCGTGATTTGGTGCCGCGTGAATTTCTTGAAAAATACGCTCAACAGTTTAAATGTGAATATGAGAAGAAGAGTGTTGTGGTAACAGCGGCAACTTCGTCATCGACAACAACGGCGCCGCGCAGTTCAACACCGGCCACCGCCGCCAATCAGCCCCAGGACTTGAGCTCAGATAAGGAGAAACGAGATAAGGATAAAGAAGAGTTAACGGAGAGTAAAGAGCGAGTCAGTCGTACACCGGAGGCCACATCGACAACTCCGGCTACAACGCCAGCACTCAGTAATACACCAGTATCGAGTATAGAATCAGTTACACCCACTGCTGTTCCGGCCAATAATCCACAGCACTCTATGCAGTCTCAGTCACAACAGCAGCAGCAGCAGCAGCAGCAGCAACAACAACAACAACAACAACAACAGCATGCTCAACAAATGACATTGGCTCAACAAATGTCGGAAATGCAGGCGGCATTAAATGCTGTAGCTGCTAGTCAGTTGCAACAACACTTGCAACAGTATCCGGGATTGATGATGGGGATGATGGGACTACCGTTGGGTCTCAATGTGCCAGCTCTTGCAGCTATGAATCTTCAACCACCATTAGTACCGATGATGTTACCACCCCCACCTTATGATGGCAGTAATAATCAGAATCCTGCATATCCACCGATACAGGCACAAGCGGATCTTCTTGCCAAGCAGCATCTCGCACTTCAACAGCAACAGGCAGCGGCGGTGAGTTTTTATTCATTTATTTTTTATCCTTGAAATATTTTTCAAATATTTTTGCGCGGGGGGCCTTGCGCAATCAATAAGTTGAAAAAAAATCGCAACAAATAAATGTCTCATGTTTTGTACATATCAGCCAAAACAGTTGAAAGACTTGTCAAAATTGAATTCTCCAAGTGTAAAATCAGTTTAATCTAGAAACATATCCTGAAGAATATTTTGTTGCATATTTGTTCAGGCAAACGCAGCAGCATCCCAGAAGCGTGCCCGTACCAGAATAACCGATGATCAGCTGAAAATCCTCCGTGCGCATTTTGACATCAACAATTCTCCAGGCGAGGAGCAAATCGTCGATATGGCGAAACAAAGCGGTCTTCCCCCAAAAGTCATCAAGCACTGGTTCAGAAACACACTATTCAAAGAGCGTCAGCGTAACAAAGACAGTCCTTATAATTTCAACAATCCCCCAAGCACAACTCTCAACTTGGAGGAGTACGAGAAAACTGGTGAGGCCAAAGTGACGCCCTTGAACTCCTCCACTTCAGGGGGAAGTTCCTCCGACGACAAGAGCCCAAACAAGCAATCATCACCGCCACCAAGCACCTTGGCAACTACTCCAATAGCTGAGATTAAGCAGGAGCCAATGGACTCAATGTCATCCCAACAAATGCTCCCTCAACATCAGATGGATCAGGAGCCCCATCACTCACCGGGAAGTTCTGGGGGCCAACAATCTCGTCCTCACTCACCGGCATTGAGCATGAGTTCGGTTTTTTCCGGACTCCACCATGATATGTCTCATGGCTGCACCACAAACAATCCAGGGACGCCAATGCTCCCACCAAAACTAACACCACAAAATTTTGCCAGTCCAAATCCCGGAGCTGGCAATGTCGTTGCCAGTTCAATAGCTGCCATGGCCCTGACACCTCAACGATCCTTGAGTCCAGGCCGTGGTCCCACGGATTTTTCCTTCGGTGGAAACAGCAATGGGAGTAATTCCTCGGGCGGTAGCTCTGGAAAACGTGCCAACCGAACGAGATTCACCGATTATCAAATAAAAGTGCTCCAAGAATTTTTCGAGAACAATGCATACCCAAAAGACGATGACCTGGAGTATCTGAGTAAACTTCTCGGTTTGTCACCGCGAGTGATAGTAGTGTGGTTTCAGAATGCACGGCAAAAGGCACGAAAAGTATACGAGAATCAGCCAGCAGCCGAGCCAGTAACACCAGGTGGACGGGAGAGTGACGACGGTTCAGGTCGATTTCAACGCACTCCAGGACTGAATTATCAATGCAAAAAGTGTTTGCTCGTGTTTCAGCGTTACTATGAACTTATTCGTCATCAGAAGACCCACTGCTTCAAGGAGGAGGATGCGAAAAGAAGTGCCCAGGCTCAGGCAGCAGCAGCCCAAGTAGCTGCAGTTTTGAGCTCTGAAGACAGTAACAGCAGTTCAACAACAACAACAACAACAACAGCAACGACAAACGCAGTGCCAAATAATCCCAGTACTCCAGCCCTGACTGACCAGCTCCAACGACCCCTGAGCACTTCAACACCACCGCATATACAGCAATCCCTCCCTAGTCAATTACCAACGACTCCTCAATCCACTCAACCAGCTCAGTCCGAATCGAAAGAGGCAAGTTTTCAGTGTGACAAGTGCAACTTAATGTTCGGTAGATTTGAACTGTGGCGTGAACATCAGCTGGTACATATCATGAATCCATCGCTCTTTCCACCAGCCTATCCTCCAGACTCACCCTTTGGAATTCTCCAGCAACAAGCGCTCAACGCAAGTACCGGCATCACTGGCGATCCCCCACATCCTTTGATTGCCATGATGCAGGATCGAAAACGTAAGTTTGAGGATTTTGAAGAAAATACTGGTAGTGAAAATCGTAATAATTCTGAGCACAGCGAGCAGCCCAAGGACAAGCGATTGAGAACGACTATTTTACCTGAACAATTGGACTATCTCTACCAGAAATACCAGGTGGAATCAAATCCCTCTAGAAAGATGCTGGAGACAATAGCGAGAGAGGTGGGACTGAAGAAGCGAGTAGTTCAGGTTTGGTTTCAAAATACGAGAGCACGCGAGCGTAAAGGACAGTTTCGTGCTCACAGCCAAGTAATTAACAAACGTTGTCCTTTTTGTCCGGCATTATTCAAGGTCAAATCAGCCCTTGAATCTCACTTGAGTAGCAAACACGCGGACCAGGTGGCACGTGGGGAAGTTAATATCGACAACATTCCTGACGAGGAATTGTCCATGGAGTCAGCGCCATCGAACCCAAGCACCCCGAACATGATGCCCCCCCTTTTTCCCCCATTCAACTCGGACGTTGAGGCATCCTTGAAAAAATACTATGAAGAATCGATGAAGCGTTACATCAGTGAACTCCAGGCTCACACGAGTAATGGTAAACAGGAGAATTCGGCGAGCCAGGGTGCCAGTGCAACGGGAGAATCCCCTTTGGACCTCAGCAAGCCAGTGGATCTCAGTCGACCAGTTAAACTCAACCTGGGAAGTTTGACTAATCTCCTGGAGGAGCAACAGCACAGCCTAGCCCAGCACTTTCGTGGCGGCAGTGACTGTGGACCATTGACAGATCTCTCCGAGCGAAGTATCTGTGATGACGATAGCATGAGCGAAACAACTGAATTCCTCGATGACGAGAGTGGTCCAGCGAGTCCTGCCTCGAGTACCCAGAGCTCGAGACACGGTGGTACAGTAACAACACCTGGTGGTATGACATCGGTGTCGGGTGGTAATGCAGCAAGTGGCAATTCAACGAGTGGCAATGCATCAGGAGGCAAGAGGTACAGAACACAGATGTCAGCGACTCAGGTGAAAGTGATGAAGTCACTGTTCTCTGATTACAAGACACCAACGATGGCAGAGTGCGAGATGTTGGGCCGGGAGATTGGACTACCAAAGCGCGTCGTCCAGGTGAGCAACGGTGCTACACCAGCCACATTGAAACAAAACTAACTTTTAAAGACAATTAAAACTAAAACGTGTGTGTTGTGTGTGTGTTGGTATAAAGTAAAGGAAAAGAGTGGAGCACTAATTGGAGAAAAACGACGGTTGCAGGTATGGTTCCAGAATGCCAGGGCTAAGGAAAAGAAGGCGAGATTGGCAGCTGGTCTCCCGGCGGAGGGCTCTGCTGTACAACCCCATCGTGGACCAACGGGTCCTGATGAATGCCGCTTGTGCTCAGTACGTTATACACCCAAATCACCACTCCAGGAGCATGTTTTTTCACGTAGACACATTGAGTCTGTGCGCGTTGCTGTTGAGGAGGGTAGCCTGGTACCGCCAACCCCAGGTGCACCGATATTACCGGCTGGAACGGGAAGCAGTATGACAAATCCAACAACTGGTCAATCAAATACCCAATCACAGAATGACGAAAATATGATGTATGGATCATTGTTCCTTCATCCAACAGCCATGTTTCAGTCGCAACAGCAGCACGGAACAACGGCCAGTACGGCTACCACCACCCCCGGTGAGTGTCTGGCTGACCTCTTAGACTCGTAAAAAAAAAAAAAAAAAAAACAATGAGATAAAGAAATTATGAGAAAAAATATATTTACTGCCTGTACAACGCTTGCGCGCGCAACGCCACTCCTTTAACGTTCGTAACGAATTTTATTATTGTATTTATTAAAATAATATACATGAGGAATTTATCACGTGGTCTCGGTGTGATTATATTGAATATCGGACGTGCCATGTCAAATCAGTCATTACGGCTATAGATGAATGTCATTCTTTAATTTTATGACAAAAAAACATCCACATTCAATAATTCCGAGAAAATCAATAGACATTAGGAGAATTCTAATAAATATTTTCTTGAATTTTCATAATTTTTCTCCTGAAAATTACTACGCAACTGTCCATGGAATTTCAATTGTCGTTCAACAGTGTAAATTTCAAGGAAACAAGTGATGCTTGATTCAAATATGCCAATTAACATTTATAAGACAAAAAAAATCAAAGGTGCCTGAGTTGACATGGAATGTTCTATATATTAATTGATAAATCAATATGTGACACTTTTTATTTTGAGAGAGTGTGAGAGTCTGTATCAAGTGAGTGGTGTGCACGCGTTAGCTTTCAGGGAAAATATATTTGTTTTCCATTTGTATTTAGTTGTTCGTCTCGTGCACGTAATTATTCGTTGATCACGTTTTTTTTCAATATTGTATATCATAATTTTACCTTTACCTTATATATTTACCAATTACGTCGCATAATCATCTTTTTTTGGGGGCCCGTGTGATAATCTAGGGGGTCCGTTTGAAAAGATACCTTGTCGTGTTTATATTAGATAAAATTGAATAATTTTATTATAGCGATGAATAATATATCCAGAGTTAGGCAATACTGAAAGTTCCTATCAGATGACTATTTGTAGAAATAAGGGAGAGACACCACTTTAGGAAAAAAAAAAACAAAGAAAAAGAAACGCGATTGAAAAACGACCGCGTGTTTTTGAATGAAAATAACAGAATGAATTACAAAAGAAAATGTAGTAAAACCGACAATAGTGATCTGCGACAATGCATTCACTATGCATAAAACACAAAGTAAATAAAACTACTTGAAAAACCATGAATGAGAATGAAAGAATGAGAATTCTTCTTTTATAAATAAAATTAGATCTTTAAGTGAGTAAAGATCTTTGTCATTGCTGCCGGAGATACGAGAAAAATAGACGTGTTTGTTCATTATTATTATTATTATTATTATTATTATTATTATTATTATTATTATTTCACATCACGTAAGTTGTACAGTAAAGACTATATTAGGATGTAATTATCTCGATTTTAATTAAACTAATTAAACTCGAATGAGAGATACAAACGAAAACGTTTGCTTTCGATTATAAACAAAAAAAGTAGTATAGCCGAGAAAATGAAAAAACGGAGAACGGACTAGATTGCCTTTTTAATTTCTAAGTAGCGAAAGATTTTTCCTTCCCTCCCACTTTTTTCACATCCTCTCTCTTTCTCTCTCTCTCTCTCTCTCTCTCTCTCTCTCTCTCTCTCTCTCTCTCTC
>NW_021680342.1:139979-155197 GCF_001412515.2 Diachasma alloeum | reverse complement strand
TCTCTCTCTCTCTCTCTCTCTCTCTCTCTCTCTCTCTCTCTCCATTGTCAACATCACTGGTCCTCTTTATTTTCCCTTCCCCCCACGAAGCCATTCCAAGACACCGTGTCATCTTTCTGCGTCCGCACAGAGGTTGTTTTATCGTAGCAACCGGTCGCATTCACTGTAAATACCTCAGCCCTTTAGTCTCATGTAACTTGGTGTATAAAAGGAGGGAGGTAGGAGTGGGCCCTATCTTTCACTCGATTGGTCCCGATTCTGTCCCCCTTTTATACACCAACACCAAACAACATCACACACACGCATCCCTTCCATTTTGCACATTGAAAAAGCCCACTCACGTACGCCCACAGGGGGGTGGCAATACCTCTCCACAATGCCCTCATGTGAAGTGGATAAAAGCAAAAAACCCATTGGAAATGAGATAAATGAACATAACGAGACAAAAAATCCGAAAATATGCAGAGAATGACATCAAGGTTAATGGTCTTCTATTAATCGCCAAACGACCCATCCATTAATTATCATTATTGTTTTATGCGTTAGTTATTTATGAGTTTTTTTTTCTACATGTGAATCGCCTTACTCTCAGCCGCCCACACCGACCAAACACGAGGAGCCTTGGGGTTTCTCTCCCTGTTTTATTATTTTTCTTTGATTTTTTTTTTTCGTTCAGGAAAGGTCATTCATTCTTTCATTATTATTTTTTTCATTTTTTTTTTCATTTCACTTGTGGTCTGTGTGAGGCTGTCGAGGGTGTGGCGGTGCGCTTCTTCACTTTTTACCATCGAACATTGAGATCATGAGAGATATCAGAATAAAAAAAATGAATAATAGACAGAGAGAGAGAGAGAGAGAGAGAGAGAGAGAGAGAGAGAGAGAGAGAGAGAGAGAGAATAAAATGAGTAAATAGACATTAGAGATGATTGAAGAAACCACATGTAAGTGACAGTACGCTCACGTATATATATATACATACAACTATATATATATATATATACAACTCACGATGTTATGTATGTCGGTCCCATAACTCCTGTGTATATAGTTTATTATTTTATATGATTATTATTATATTAATATTATTTTCTTCCGTTCTAGTCTAAAATAAAGCTATACTATCGAAAGATTAATTTTAATTTTGTTATTTTTTATTTATTATCATTTTTTTTCGTATTGAAAATCCTCATCCTAATTCCCCCTCATTTTATCATGAAGGGAGTGCGATGTACGCATGCAGTGTAATGATGTTCACTAGTGCTGTTGGATTGCCTGTAAATTAAATGGTGAAATTAAATAAAGAGAAACAAAATATACAGGTAATTTGTCTGTCATAAGAGAATGTTTTATTGATGAGTCTATCAGTCTCATGGCAGTACATAATTCAAGTGACAAATTAATACGCCTCAGACACCAAATCAAATACGACAGGGAAGCACTAAGGTGGTTACACCCTCGTGACCTAAACACGGGTAGGTTTTATTATTTTATCCATTCTATATTTAATCGAATTAACTAATGCAAATGGCCTTAATCCGTGTGAACGTCATTGGGGCAGGAGGGTTTGAGAAGGCTAGAAGCTCCTAATTAAATTGTTCATGTAAATGCTGTTTAACATTTGTTCAGATCATTATTTACATCTGTAATAGATACATTCATTGCGACTCACTGTAGAGTGTTTGGTAAAATTCTCTAAAAATCCTCCGGTACAAAAAAATTTCTACACATTGAGTGATAATTTACCACTTATTTCGCATTTTTTTCTAGTTGTAACTCGATTCGTTTGGTAATTTTTCCCCCAACTTTTTTCTCCGTGTCATCTCCTCAGGTGGCCCTGAAAATCCCTCACCTCGAGTATCGATGCCCTCCCTAAGAGGCATTGAAATGCCTTTTTTCAAGTAAACTGAGAATAAAAAAAATCATGACGATTTACCAGCTTCGTACCAACAACCGTTATTACCCCCCCAGTTGAAGTTATCTCGTGCTACCTCTCTTGGCCTTCTTGGAACTAACTTGAGACTGAAAGAAGCTCCATCAGCCTCCCTCAAATGTCCTTCTCTAATTGTCTACTCATTTTTTTTCTCGAGTAATAACGTCGCACAGCCACTGATTAACAACTACGAATTGAGTTCCGCCTCCCTGACTTTTCACCCAGGTATTCCTTTTTCGAGTACCACATCCTCTTCGTGCCGGAGTAATTAACGTATCCATTAATTCAACTTCTTCAAAATGCTTGAGAAATTCCTGCGGTTGAGGCCACACAACGTAAAACGAATCTTCAGAAATAGAGCAGTAGATTAAAGGGAAAATGGCCTGATGAAAAATATTCGTTCAGACGCCTCCGAGAAACGAAATTCTTCAGCATGATTGGAAAATTCTCCTCATACACTGACACACACACACACACGTATCACCGAAAACTCTCTTGATGACTGGCTTGAAGGCATAACTCTGAAAAAAAAAATTCCAACCCTCGTGGTACGTCTGATTTCCCATCTAAAATTCTAGGAGGGTGACTGCCGTCATTTTCATAATAAAAATCATACAATCGTTACCTCGTCGTGAAGAAATTTGAATCTGAAAAAGCGCTCGTGTATATTTTGTCGACATTTGGAAATCGATTTCGCCCATATACTCTTGACTTTTTTATATAGTTGAATAAGGGCACACGTCTCGCGTATATCCATTATGTCAATTTGGCATTCCTAGAGGGTTGGAGATATTTCCAGAGGGTTGAGATATTTGAATAAAAAAAAAAAATTGAAGGTGCCAGTACAAACGTCTTTGTAGAAACTAGATCCTCCATTCACAAGGGCACGCGTGCATTGACTGAAAAATTTAAAACCGAGAGGAGAAAAAAATAGCAGTGCACCCCTTGAAATTCCTATTTTATTTACATAAAGAGAGAAATATTCCGGGTTTTATTTACGATGTGAAATGAATCTGTTAACAACCCTTTTACTCGACTCGATTATTATTATTTCCTCTCGGCTCGTGTGTAATGCTTTTGGGTACAGCCACGTGTCAGCCCATGCGTTTAGTCGTGCTATTTTTGAAGACCTTATGTTAATGTACCACCCGAACAAGCGTGTGCGACACGAAAATGCCGGTACTTTTGTTACTACTCTATCCTTTAGCTGCACGATTATGTGCGATTCGATGAAATTATGCTAAGTATAGTAACAGGAGCGATTCGCGTGCAAGAGATGGTCCTACACCCGTAAAAGGGTTGGCATTCATTATCTTTTTTTTCCTTATGCAATATATGTACTTTGCCAATGTGGTTTATATCGCTGGACTCCCCGGCAATGACAAGGGGGAATGCAAATGATAACTTCTTGAGTTGGAGGTCATTTTATCGAATATCAAATACGTGATGAGAGTCTATTATTTACGTATCGATTGTGTCGACGATTTAGTGCAGGCTTAAGGGCCGGCGATTTTAGTCCGCTTCGCAACAACGGAGAATTAATTAAATTCGATTTTTGAATTTCCGAGGGAAAAAAGGAGGAGAGATGATCCGATTGAAAGGAAGCGACGGAGATCCCATCTTTCGTGGTATCCAAATTAAATTCTACCCGAAAAAAATGGGACACTGAGAGAAATGCCGCGCTACGAATTAGCATGCAAGTCGGAGAATCCTCTGGTCTATTTTTTAAATATTTTTCTTTTTTTACTCATTGGGGTTTACCTCGTCGAGTCCTTTTGTAAGCCTAATCCCTCCGAGGTGCGGTTGCCCGTTTGAGGTGTCGGCTTGGTCCTCTGTGTTCCCTGAAAAAAAAAAGAAACCAAAAAAGGACGAAGGCCATATGTTACCCGATCTGGTGCCAAACCTATTAATTATATCGATTTATATATATAGATATATAGAGGTTGTACTTAGCGATACACCGGAATCAAATACGACACTGTATTAAGGGCCTACATCCCCCGAGTGAAATTTGCTCTCCCCGCATAACCGAAATCCCCTTTCTCTTGGGGTGAGAAAACTAAAAAAAAGAGAATGTAATGCTGCTGCACTGGAAATACATAAAAGCCGTTGAGTATAAATCATTAGACTGCGTCGCGTATAGAAAAGCCATTATGTGAGTCACACGAAACGGAGAAATATTGGCTGGATAAAAAAATATCTAGCCGGGGGTGAGGGAGGCGGCCGGATAAAAAAGTGGAAAAATAGGGGGACCAACTAGATACTGTAATCCCGTAGGAAAAAAAGGGAGCAAAAAAATTAGGACAATGTCCCAGAAGTTCCCATTACGATCTTCTATTTTTTCCCGGAAATTTTATTCATAGGAAAGAAAATAAATATGGGGACAGAGGGACATTTTCTCTTGTTTTGCTTCATGATATCTAGTTTTTTGCGGAGGGAGATATCATTGCGGGCATTTGAAATGATCCAGCTCCCAAACAATGGACGGAGAAAATTTCTCTTTGTTGTCGTGAATTTTTAAGAATTACAGGTAAAATTCCACCTCTCCACGAAATTGAGAATATACTTGAGGGGGAGGGTATATAGTGAAAATTAAATTATAATGCCGGGGTCGTCTTCATTATTCCTTGCGTGATTTTTATTAGATTTTTTAAAAGTACTAACGCAGTTTGAAGTAATACTGAGAACGGAAAAACTATATGTTTCTGTATACTGTTGAACATTTGCAGCTGCAAAATTTCCTTTTCACTTTTTGGAAATTTTTATCAAGTCACATTTCAATAAATTTTATGAATTCTCGTTTTCCTGATACAATGCAAACCATGTAGAATTCCACTGAATGCTTATAAAAAATTGAAATTTCATAATTTTAACATCGCATTTTTTCTCCATATGTTTCACAAGCTCACGAAACTATGAAAAGAGCAAAGATAAACGTAGAAAACAGCCGTGTAAATAGTGGGCACGCGACTCCTGGGTAATCGAAGGCGGTTCAATCGTCACCTTTGCCAAATCTTCTCGAAGGTGAATAAAAAAAAAGGGAAACGTCGAGATCCCTTGAACACACTTGGTCACATTGGCAAAAAGCATAGGCTCTCGCGTCTCTGACCACTCGATCCCCTCCCCCCCGGACAGCTAATTCCCCCCTCTAATGCGGCAGAATTTTTCGTAGTGTCGAGACGGCTACCGTGAGTCCACGCGTGAAACCAGATACGTCCCCCAGAACGCGCCGGCGTCCCGATTTCTTTTTCTCTCATTCCAATTTTTTTCCCTACTCCGTCTTCACTTCTCATTGGGAAGCGAAGTGACGGTAAAGCCTGACATTACTGAAAAATGAAGGAAAATAAAAGACAGAGCAATGGAGAGAGTAAGGAACTCCCATGGCGTCCAAGATATCTCGCAAAACGTTTCTTTTCCCCCGCTCTTGACATGAGTTTCGCGGTGTCGTAAAATATCGATTTAATTTCAAAACCAAGAGGTCTCGGGGTGTTGGGTGGGTGGATACCGGAACCATCGGCGCTTTTCTCTCTTTCGTGGAGCACCATCTTGATGCCTCGTGTTCACCTCAAGGGCTCCCTCGAGGCTACACCCGGAATCTCCTCGAGTCGGACGTTGAGGGAGTAAAAAGGAGAATTGGTTATCGGTTTGAATCAGTCAAGAAGAACATTGCCCAGTAAACTGTTTGCAATTTTTTTATATTCTGATGGATATATATTAAAATTCATGATGAATTTTTAATGTCATCTTTAACTTCATTTGAGATGAAATCGACTTTTTATATGAAATGAGGAATCTAGAGTAGTGATCCGAAATTTCGTAAATGCCCATTATTTTCATTTTTGCATAGAGTTGAAAATAAAAATTTCACTAATCAACAGAATTTTCAATCATCACATACGTCTAGATTTCACATGATTAAATCGATGTTGGAGAAATTCAATTTTTTTCTTTGAAATTCAACTATGAGTTTTGAAAATGAATATTCTTAAATAAAATATCTCTTGCACTAAAAAAGCATGAAATTCTTTCAATTTAACTATATGTCAATCTCAAATTATTAATCATCCTCAATGTGTTTTTTCTCAATAAAAAAAAACACTTTCAATTGTAGGGACAAAAATTCCAGAACCAAGAATAATATCCTCAATCCAGGGCAATTGTTATCCCGTATACAACCAACTGATGTAATTTGCAATGATGCCCAAATGATTTCAATTAAAACCCTTGCAAAAAATCCACATTTCCTTATGGATGTTTCTGCCAATTTTCGAGGGTAAAAACGTGACGGTTGGGAGCCTGGAAAATGATGCTCATGGTAGGGAATAAAGCACCGAGTGCACAATAATCCGTTGGATACTCTTGGGTAAAGAGGTACACGTACAGCGTCAGCCGTGGGCCCTCACTCGACTGATGATGAAGGGCGGGGGAGGGGGGGGGAGGAGGAGGAGGAGGGGTTACAGCGAAGCNGGGGGGGGGGGGGGGGGGGAGGAGGAGGAGGAGGGGTTACAGCGAAGCTGAGGAAAGTGCCTGAACCCGCAAAACTGCGCTCGCGCGAACGCAGATCGGCAAGGCAGTTGGCGTTGGCGGCGGCCGCTGGTTGATGTTGTTGTCTGAATTATACTCTGATTATACTCCAAGCTCAAGATCGGGTATGATTAAACATTAAACAACGCCATTATACAGCATGGGGCCCCGAAGTTACCGGGTGGATGGCAAAGGAGTTGCGAGATGAGGAGACGCGGGAGTGAGAGTGAAGAAAAAACAGGAATGGGGGTGGCGGAGTGAGAGGGGGGTTGAAGCAAGGGGGAGTTGCATTGGAGACGGGGGAGGAGGTGACCGCGGACGCTCGTGTCCTCCTACGAGGCCTCCTTCGAGAGGCTTGGATTAGCTTGTAATCCCTGGGTAAAAAGAGTGGTTGATGCCGGCACTTGGATACCTTACAATTCGCGTATACAGTCACTAACCAGAAACAAGAATCCCAAGAAGCATAATTAGCTATTCGCTCAGGAGAGCAGAAAAGGTCTATTTGCTTTACTGCATTCCTTGCGCACCATTCGAGATATTGCACTCTCTTTATTTCCTCAATGTTTATTTTTTTGACGTGTTGGAGCGAAATTGTATTTCAATAAAATATACTTTTTGCGGCCTTTTCTGCCGCTTCAGAACTTGCTAAAACTTTGATTTACAAGAATCCAAGAAATAAAAGAGCCACTTAAATAGGTACGATCACTGCTGGCTCACGTCCAGAGTAAAGTCAGCACCGCGCAATACCGAGGGGGTGGTAGAATGGCTTCGTGTATTAGGAATTCATACCCCGGTTGAAACTATAATACGTATAGAAATGCTCGGGCTTCTCAAGCGTGATCGATACCAGCATTTCATTCTTCCACACCAGCGATACTCAACCTGCCCCGCATCCTTACGACATTATAACCCCCTCCCCCCAGACAAATTCATCATCAAAAACGTCTTGAGCCCTAAATGAAAACCATCACAATGTTCATCTGATTCCCCCTCCCCCGAGTCCAACATTTCCACCCCCAACAGAAGCAGACATACATTAATGACCAAGTGGATTCGTATCTCCTCAGTCCTCGAATTCCCTCAACCCGAGAAGACGTATCCCGGAGTGAAGCAACATCCCCTATATAAATGTAGGACTAACGGGTGGAATCCTTGCGGCGAGCTTATTAGGCGGAGAAACGAGAAGAGCCCGTGTGGCAATCCTTCTCCTTATATTCTCCCCGAGATATATTCCCTCCCCCGCGCTCCCCCGCACTCCTCGGCCACTTCGCCAGTCATCCCCCACCCTCCAAGGGAGAAAATTGTTATCTCGCCGTTTTCCGAGGGAAATTGGTGCTCCGCATGAGGGACTCGAGTGGTCTCGTTATGCCAAGACCAAACCCATGAGCACACGAATATGTATATCGCGTGTGTTACGAGGGATGGGACGAGATGGCGAGGGGGAGGAGAAGGCGGAATACACTCGATTAAACAAGAGGAAGATGGAATGGAGGAGTGAAGAAAAATAAATGGTAGAAATGTGGGGGTTGAAAATAGGAAGGGAATTCAGTATACTGTTAGAAACGAACTCCTTGAAATTTCAAGTAGTTAGTTTCATAAAATGATGAAATTTTTAACGACTATTAATCCACACGCATTTTTTGAACATGTTGTTGCTGAAAAATCCGAAAATACTACAAGAGGTCAGGACAAGTGATGAAATTTGAATTTATTTAGTTTCATTCGCATCTTTAGCGCATTAAAACATTCTGGAAATGGCCTCAAATTTTTTTAATTACCAAAGAAATGCTTTCTTCTCAACTTTTTGAGAATAATATTTCTCACTCAACGAGAAAACAATATGGAATAGACGGGATTAAAGTGAAGAAAAATTCAGTAGATGAAAAAGGATGAATCGTACAAGTAAATTGCTGTGGGTGTATTACACCAAGGCGCTCGATTATCTTCCATGGTTTTAATAGACACTGGCTGGTGGTGGTGGTGGGTTATCCGAGACGTTGTGTATAAAAGCCAGAAACTACTGGGTGGTTATAACCGAATTTTTAAGAGTGAGAATGGATATGGGGTTGAAAATGCGAGTTGGAATATTCAAAGGGAGTAAGGAGAGTTATTATGGATCTACTGGCGAGGCCTCTCTTCAGCGCTGTAATCTCGGTAATGCATAGTATGGGGTATAGAGGGACACAACGTGTAGGTTTCACGCGCTAGCATGCACGATTGATGCCGCTGAGGGGGGGAGGGATGGCTCGTTGATGCTTTATGGCTCGTAGACATTAGAATCCTGGGGGTTAAGGTATCGCGGACTGAATAGCCAATAGGGCTTGACATGCAAAGAATTGCGAGAGTAGTCTAGGAATTTTATGAGGGAATTGGGATTGGCGAGGAGGCGTTATTTCTTAATTTATGGGTAAACCTGATTTTTGCTTCTGGTGAATATTGTGAAAATAATTAGTGCGGCGTTTTTTGGCTCTAATGAATGATAATGGGGGTAAGAAATGATGAATAAAAATAGAGAGATTGGAATGGGATTCCTGACTGCCGCCTTCTATCCAACATTATGCGCATTCCATTGGAACAATAAAAAAAAGGGGAAATAAATTCAGGAGATGCGGGGCGGTTTGAGGTATACGTTTGAGACGATGTCCACCTTGAGGAGAATCAGCGGATCAAAAAGAGGACGCGGCGATCGCTAATAATATCGGTGGATGCCGCAGGAGAATCCGCGAAAGGGACGAACGCTCGCTCGTCTGCGTGGCGAGCCGACCGTAAATCTGCCAAGCGTCACCCTGCGCTCAGAATACGTTACTCTCTCACTCACTTATATTATACGACGATACGTGGTGTCTTGAAACTGAGAGAAGCGTTCATCTCCAGCTCGCTGCATTGTATGCAAGAATTCGGGTGGATGAGGTGGGCTAAAACTAGTAGAGGTGGAAGGTAAAATATTATGCAATTGAGATAATTAGGGAGCAAAATTGTGTTTCGGAAATTTTTATTTTCTAAAATTTGTGACTTTTTTCATGAGGAAGTGCGGGAAGAAGAAAGGAGAGATTTTCCCATAATTTTTCATCAATTTTTCTCTTCTCGGATAATGAAAATAATAATAATTCACTCAACATGATTTCAAATTGTGAAAAATAAAGAACAACCACTGATCATAAATCAATCGAATATTAAATTAATTTATATGTTTCGACTCGATTTCATCCCCCTCTCGAAGTTCAATTTTCTTAATGTTATGTCATTTTATTTAGTCTCAACATCTCAAACGAGTTTTGTATAGGTCGAAGCCAAGTACGTCAACGTGGGTCCAGTGGTGGGTAATAAATATCGGCGTGATTTATAGTTTGGAGATGTAAGTGCGGGCAATACGCGAGTGCGTACACCAAGGGCGATAAAATTTTTCGGTGGAAAAGCTGAGTAAGAAAAATAATGTTTCCCCACATGTGGTCACGTTGATTCTTTCTCATGTGGGGGGGTGGGGGAGTGACAAAGAGACGTGCAAGACGTAGTGTATACGCGCGCTGGTTACGCCCCTGGAAAGAGGTGGTCGCGATTCTCGGGTAGGAAGGAAGCGCAAATACCCGGGATTGGTTCTCGCGTAAGCGAGACACAACACTGACTCTCGGTACAGCCGAGTGCGCTCGCGATGTGAGCTTTGTATATATAGTTAACCTACCTATCTCATTTTATTATATCGCTCTCTCAGTTGCACTCTATACCTATTCGATGTATTACACCAGCGCACTGGTGTTGCCTGAGTGGGAGGGGAGAAGATATGGATTCCTTCCCTCTTGACGCGCTCTGGACCGCACGCTCTGATGATTCTTCCCACATATACAACTAGAATTTTAAGCGTCGATGTGTTAGGGACTCGTGTCGACGTCCAGTTTGCGGATGGATGATACATTAACCTCTTGACCCTGTCAGTTTGTATTCAACTGTTGGCCTTTTTCACGCCATTATTTTACTACTTTTTGTAGACTCACATTCGTCACGAATTGTAATATACGCTGTTGAAAATATTTGACTGAAATTTCTGCAACACAAATTGCTTTTGGCAATTTTTATCACGTTTTTCATCAACACTGCCCAAAACTGTAAATTTTAGTTTAATTATTCCAGGAGAATTTTCAGTGAAACCTAAAATTTTATGATTCTCTTCCCCCTCAATCAAATTGAGTCTGATTTTCATGAACAAGAGATTCAGAAGATTCAGAAATCCTTGTCTTTGGAAAAAAATGAAATGATGAAAGAAAAAAAACCAAACTATTCCGCAACTTAATAATAAATTTATTAAGCAAAAAAATCAGGGAGCCATTGAATCCCCGAAAAAGAAGGTTATAAAAAATCTTATAGATCGTAATCTCTCGGTCCTTATTCGTGAAGGAACGATAAAATTCTTATAGTGTCCCGAAGGCGAGAGTAGCGCAAAGAAGAGAGAATGAGCTACACCTTTTGGTCCATTGTTCCCCGGGGTTGCAACGACGTTACCAAGCAAACATACACACCGATACACGAGGAAGAGAGGAGGAAGATTCCTGGATGCTGTAACGTCCTGTAAATCCTCGCCTCGCACACCTGGCTGGGTGGCGAACGTCTTTTATCCCTCTTATTTTCGTTTCTTTTTATCTCCCTTCTATCCTCTTCCATCCGTTCCCTCCGCACCACTGTCTGATTCTCTCCTCCCATTATGAGTGCACACCCCCGAGAGACGGAAACATAAATGACAATGGGCCTCTCGTATGTGTCCCTTCGTCATCTCGCTTCGGTGAAAATAACAAAGAATTCATGTTGAAAATCGTGTGATTACAACCCAACGGAGAAGACGAAGAAGACAGGGGACTTCACTCCAATTTTTTTTCCTTCTTTCGAGGAATTAAATTACACGCGCTACTATCGTATTCCCAAAAAGGGATGACACTGTTCGCGCGGGTGTCGAGTGTACTGGGGGCGGACACATTTGATTATGTGCATTGATTAAGGGGATTAACAAAGAAGAAAAAGAAAACCAAGAGGAAAAAACATTTAAAATAATGGAAAAATCCCGTCACGCCCTGTCGGTGCCACTTTCAGGTAAAATTCGACCTTGTAGTGTTTTTTTCATATCCCTCCCCGACAAAATAATAATCAAGCAAGATTAAAAGGTTTGTCCTCATTATACAAGAGCAGAAGAAACTCACGATGTGGATGGATCCAGTTTTTATAACTGTCTCCATCCCGTGTATTCCTCCCTCTTTTTGAGAGGGACAAGCGGCCAGCCGCCCCGTCGAGCTCGAGTCAACCGTCAGGACCAATCTTGATGGATCCTCTCTGTATAGTGAATACCCATCTCGGACCATCGGTGCTCTTCATTTCGTCATTCTCCACAATTTGTGTTATTCATTTTTATAGGGATCAATCTATTAATGGGATTTTTAATGAAAAGAATCAGTATACAATGGCTTTTTATTGTTAATTCTTGACGTTTTACTGATTATTTGAGGCTCTTTAGGAACTGGAAATCAACAAAGTACCGGAAAATTATTAAATGCAGATAAATATATTACAAATGAATAGTTTTTCGAAGGAACCATAAACGTTATTATTTATTAAATGGAATTATTTGAATCAAAGAAAACTTAGCTTATGTAAAACTAGAGCATGTGCATTGAAAAGAATAAATAACTTTTCAATAACAAATCTCATTTGAAAAACAATTTTTTTAATTCGCTCATCTTCGCGGTCGGTCTCCTTCAATTTGACAACAATTTTTTAATGCCCGTGAATTCATCCGCTATCCCCACTCTCGACTACCTAATTACGTTGATTTACGTGGTGTTTATACTTATTTATATTTCCAACGTTTAGTGTATGCGGTCGAATGATCTATGACTCGCATTAACTGGAGTCTTGTTAAACGCACGCCTCCAGGGCCGTTTTGAGATGAGGTAGGGTAAAGCCAGTGGGTCATGTGCCCCAACAAAATGGACAGAGTCAGCATCTTCGCTCATATCGCATGGATACCAGTATACAGATTTTCAAAGTTGTTCTCTCTCCCAAACATTCTCTCCAGTCTCTCCTTCTCGCGTGTACACTCTACCTCGGGGCTAACCCCGTGCCCGTGCCCGTGACCCGACCCTTCATAAACTAGGACCCAACTGCGCTATATTTTAAATGCATATAGATGTAGGCGTGTATGCAGTTAAAATAAGTGTAGCGTGTGCACGTATACACACACGACGAGAAAAAAAAACGACTTTCGTTATTTTTTTTTTCTTTTTTTTTTTGGTTTTCGTTTTCTTTTTTCTTCAAGAATAAGAGAATACGAAAAATAAAGTAAAGAGGTGCACCCAAAGGCGAGGTTATATTGGTTCCTACTAAGGCATCTCGTCCCAACACCTCGTACCTTCGATAATAAAAACAAAGAAAAAAGAGTGTTAAGCGGTATATAACGTTTGGCCTGTTGTTTCCATGACTCGTAACCGCCTCTTTCATTGCACTCTCTCGCATTCCCCAAAGGTAGTCTGCACTCTCGAGCGGTAATCACGCACTCCAACGAGATGAGTATTTCCAGCCGTTAACCCAGTCGTCTAAACTTCCCGAACATTGTAGTTGGCTAGAATGTGGAAATGGAGAATATTAAAATCGTGTTAACATTTTTACGACTCCCAGTTCAAAAAAAGTCCCGAGAAATTAATGAAATGCCATTAACAGTCCCGAAAGTTATAATAAAAATAGAGAAAAACCAAAATTCTCCACTTCCATCCTTGAACTAATATTCAAAAGAAACAGGCAGGCAGGCAGGCATTCCATATGATTTCGAGTGGGCTTTGAATCACTCCCAGGACAGACTCCAAGCTGTCTGGGGTCCCAAGCATTTGTGGCCCCTCTCGTGCTCATGGGGTTATTGCCGTGTCCCTGGTGCTCCTTTTTCATCCAACTCTACCATTCCCGGCAGCCCTTTCGCAGCTCCCTTCATCCATACCTCGCGAGGCTATACCCCACCATCGAGGCTAACCAAAGGCAAAAACCATCTCGACGACCACCTAGTTCTCGCCATCGGACTGTATACTTTTCACTCTAGTTATATCCTTACACGGTTGTGGCATCATTCAACTTTATTTCTCTCACGATCGATCCGGAGGATCTGTCGATCCTCCAAATTGAAAGCGACCGCTGTCACTCCAATTGAATATATTATTCAGTCTTGCTGAGCATTCTGCTGCACTTCTCTCATCAACACTTATCCTCTCGCTGTCCCAAATGTCGAGATAGCTTCATTGGAACAACTGATGCTCGCAAAATTCAATCTAATGATTGTATTATTATATAAAAACTATAGTGTCTCAAATTAAGATATTAAGCCATGCATTCTCATTTGTTTTTCCATGTACTTGATTCATTTTTCTCAATGGTCGACTATGTTGCACAAAAAAAACCAACGTTGAATTCATTTGACATCTTCTACCCTCATTGCCCTTCGAAATCTCTCAATAAATTTACAACTTGAATTCAAATATTTGTTCTTCAAATGTGCCTGGTCTTGACGGCGTCAGCTGAAAAGACACATTTTTGTAGTCCAACTCAATCCAACTCGATCCAACTCATAGCTCAGGCCCTTGAGCGTGTTGGTGATAGCAAAACTCTGGCCACAAACGCGTAACACACGAAAGGGATAGAGTTATTTATTGTTATGGCTGCGTCTCGTGCGTTCGTTCTACTGCCTCAATCCCCTCTCTTCCCTCCCCCAAGCGCAACATTACACATGGCGTGTAGGTGTCTCGGGGGCAAGGAGAGCTCTGCTTTTCGTATCTACAGATACAGATACCCCGGGTGTAAGACTCGCGAGTGGCAGCGTCAGGGATTCGCAAGGATTCCCGTGTTTCTTTATTTTCATCAACTTTTTTTGGTTTTCCTCCGACTCTCTGCGCCTGCTTCTTCTCCCGGTGCCGCCCACACCAGTGATATACCCCGCTGTGTCCAACACCTACCTACGAAGGCACACATCAACATTTTTCGTGCTATCCAACTGAATACGACTTTATTATTTGATCATTCAATCTCAAATTATTACAATTTCAAAGAAACGGAAAAAATTCAATTGCCAACTTTGTTTTTCCAATGATATCCTCAAGTTAATTCAAATTGTACGACTCCCAAAATGTCTGCGGCTTACAAATACACGCGTTGAGGTAGACACACTGGGAAAAGAAAATAAGTAACGTATATTTTTACGAGTCTGGTCTGAGGTTAGTCCTCGAGACTTCTCCTCGAAAAAGAGTCTCCTCGGCTTTTCGAACGCTGTGGAGTTATAATTTACAGCCCTATGCCACGGCCTCCTGTGCTCTCAAGAAGAATACGAAGCGAGGAAAGAAGAATAAAAGTAACGAAAAAAAAAACAATGAAATAAGAGAATAAGAAAAAAGTAGTGTATGCACCTTAATAGTGTCTGTGCACGTCCCTTTTCCCTTCTGATTCCCTCTTTTCTCCCCCGAACGACGAGTGCAAGTATATACGTGTGGGTTGTTAGTCGGGCAGTTTATGTTGGCCTCTCGTCTGCACATATGTGTCCTCTCCCCCCCCGGTCAGTACTTTTGCTCTTGCTCTTACCCTTGGTGCGCCTCTTCGTTTGCAAAACTCTCATTCCACCTTGTATCCTTATTCCTCTCAACCCCCTTTGGGTTTTATCTCGTTTCACGTTTTCGTTCCAACAGACAATGAGGATACAATCCAAGGTCTCTCTCCTCTCTCTCTCTCTCTCTCTCTCTCTCTCTCTCTCTCT
>NW_021680342.1:132662-138857 GCF_001412515.2 Diachasma alloeum | reverse complement strand
CTCTCTCTCTCTCTCTCTCTCTCTCTCTCTCTCTCTCTCTCTCTCTCTCGGTGATTCTGGGTTGTATACGCAAGTCACTATAACATCCGAGGGAGAAGAAGAAATGAATACGATGAGGACTACTGGACATTTTTGGTTTTACATGTGGTTTTGCGTATGTATTGAATGAGCAACGAGGTGATGCCACATTGTTACACGTTTTGCTTGGGGTATATTGCAAATATCCATCGTTTATCCTTGTTTTTCTTCATCGAGACTGGCGTGGTGAATCTTGGTGGCAAATATAGTGGGGTGGGATTGGTAGCGTCGGTAACTCTGAGCTCGAGTCATAAACATTCGCCTCCATTCGCTGGACTCCTTCGCACTTTTGTTTCGATCCTCTCTGTTCTTGTTTCCCTTTGTCTTGTTCTCGGTATCCTATTGCAGATAACACTGTTTCTATTCTTTTCATAAGATTTTTTTTTTCAGAATTGATTTGTTCTCGACGCGGGTTTATGCGTGATTCAAGGTTTAAATGGTTATGCAGATTGAGAGTAATAAAATTATTGCAGACGGATGGACTGGAGTATATATCAGTTCTGCGGTTGGAGATGTCTTCAATCCGGTAGCGTGTAATTTTTTATTTTTTATGGGTGATTTGGCTTTCGGACACGTGCGAGGCTGAATTTATCTGCTTGAGACACACATGGTATTTTTGGGAGATTAGGTATTCTCATTCGGGTGTCAATCAAACGGAAGAAAAATGATTGGGAAGCTCTCGTGATCGATCGCATTTGCTCTTCCAGTGATATTCGGGTGTTGAACCCATCGAATTTTATATCCCCTGGAAAATGTTTCCTTTACACTTGGGAAGAAGGAGAATGAAAACGACCAACTTTCAAAGTATTGATCTTTTCTGATGGAAAATACTTTCGAGGGGATATCCGCTCTGATCAATCAATGACAAATATAAATATTGAAAAGAAGATACTTTAAAACATTCATCATGGAAATTTCCTGTACATGTGCCCTGATCTACGATGTGGAATGGATTTGATGTTGCTCATTTATTCAATTTACAATGACATACATTATTATTTCTACCATCAATTCATTGGAATTATTATGCTCCCTTTTATTTAACGTGTAACGCAACGAAATATTCCCGTTTACACGAGTTAATGTAAATTGAATGATAATAATTATTAATGAACCAATGAATTGAGAGGGAAGGTTGTCATTGTGGCGCATTAACAGCTCGTCAAGAGAACGAATAAACACTGGCGGTGGGGGGGGGGAGGCCTAGTTGGTGAAGGCTCTAATTGAGATGCGCCCTCGAAGACACTCATCGATGTCTCGCTAACACCTCGTGTCAACAATCATCGTGGGGCTTAATTATGCACGCCTCTAATTACATGAGAGGTAGGGGTAGGGGTCAAGTGAGAGACAGAGGGAGAGAGAGAGAGAGAGAGAGAGAGAGAGAGAGAGAGAGAGAGAGAGAGAGAGAGAGAAGTGGGCGAACAGGTGCCCTCCGGTACATCCTCGTCCCGTCTTCGTACGCCTACTGGCAATAGCCACTTAACATTTCCACGATTTTTTCACTTGAAATGAAGGAGGAGCTATAGTTTACAGAAATCCACATGTAATTTGTTCAAGTGCCGACGTTAATTACTCAATCACACATCATCTGATCCCGGATAAACGTAAAAATTATGCTAATTGACACATGCAAGTGCTCAACTACCGGAAAAAGGGTGTGGGAATGCATATTATTTTGTATATATTCAGTGCAAAGCATTGAATTTACTCGACTCAATGTTTTCCCAGGGGTGAAAAAAAGGGAAATAATTTTCCATCGGAATGGGCGAGAAATGGAAACATCAGAAAATTGAAGCCACGATCCTACGTGATGCTCCTCTTATCCTCAAATGTATATGTTGGCACAAGCTCCGTGACTTGAGACAGTCTCGCGTTTATCAGTAATTCCCGACCGGCCAATTTACCGCGCGCCTTCTCACAAACAGCACCGAGTTGCTTGTGCTGGGACTTGATTCTCTTAAGACAATCAGGTAATGCCTGCTCGGTATTCGGTATGCCTAGTTGGTACGCGTTATGTTCGGGCGCCTCGGGGGTGCAGTATTATTTCCTACTGTCCCTCGTATTTTCGTTGAGGTTTTGTCTTTATTTTTATTTTTATTTTTTCATTCGTTTTATGGCATCGCAAAAATTGAGAAATATTTTGCATTATGAATATTGCACATCACATTAAGAATTCAAAAGAAAAATTGCATGGATTGTCACAATTTTCAATAATTCTTGTCTGCCAAAATTTCATGGAAATCAATTGCTGTTAAAAATTTAACGATTTTGAAAAGTGTTTTTTTTGTGAAAAAAAAAGAAAATTCTGCACGAATTAGTGCACATACCTAATTTTTGACAGCACCAATACCCGACCAGCAAAATTGCCCTCGCAACTGACTGTACCCATCACACGATGACTCACAATTTTTTCCACTCTCTTTTTTTTTCGCTTTTGAGCCGCATTGAGAATGATAATTTACGTTGGGGTGTGTGACGACATTAGGAATCGATAGTATGTAATATCCTATTCCCCCCTCCCTTGATTTCACTTTTTTATATTCTCTCATGTATCGACACTGGATCGTTAAGGGCTTACCCCCATCGGACGTCCATTGACAGGGCAAAAATAAAACGAAAAGAACGAATCTAAGGCATGATAAATGTGTGTCCCGCATGATTGGATGGAAAAAAAATTAATGGATATTAGGTACCGAGAGGGTGGACAGGGGAATTTTATTCGCGTAATTGAGTTATAAATTTATCGAAAAATACTGAAGATCGAGATGGTGAATGCGAAGCTCGGTCACTCACGTATACCCACGTTTTCTTGGATTTTAACTGTGCGCGGAATTTCGGATTCCACTCTTGTTGAAATAAAGGGGACACGGGGGAGGGAGATATGGAGGAGGAGGAGGAGAAAAGAGCGCGTAAGTCCCAATTGCGGTGAGCTCCATAAGAAGCGAGGTCTAATGACATTCCCGATCAAAGGAGCCACCCTTCGAGATAGCTCAGGAAATTTAAAACTTCTTTTTCATTTCTTTTTTACATTTCTTTCTCTCTTCATTTTACTTTTTTTTTCTGTGAAGAAGAACGACCACTGACGAGGGTTAATTCCGATCACGTATCCCATGTACGGACGCGAGTGCAAGCCCCCTTGAGGTTCACCCTACCCCCTCTACTCTCTTCTTCTTTCGCTTACCCTATCTCAAAGCTAGGAAAAAGCAAGAAAATAGACTGTTTCCAAATAATAAATGATGAATATGAGTAAATAGCTCACATTGAATGGTTGAAATCTCGTGAAAGATTCGGAAAATTCCCCCAAATTGGGTAAAAGAGGCAATTCTCAAGAGAAAAATTTTGAAATTTTTAAGAGCGATTCATTTGTATAAAATTCGATAAGAATAAAAACATAATTCCTCCGAAAAAATTCACAAAAATCTCCCGAATCGCGTAAAAAAAGTCAAACTTGGTTAATTTAATGAAATGAGTAAATAAATGAATAAACAGGTAAAAACAGTTTTGGCATTCCTCGGAGTGCGTGGACAGCCATTCGTCTGCATACTGAAACCGAATGGAACGAGACAAACACAGAGGTAGAATTTGCGGCGCGGTGAAATAACAGAAAAGAAGAACGAATGACTGTGGACGAGGTTGAGATAGACAGAGAGATGCCTGGGACATATAGGAGGGACAAGATCTCGTCAAGCAGACGGGGCTCCAAATAACTTCTTTCTCCCCTCCCGTTTATCCACAACAGTGCACTCCAACGAGAACACAAGGCACACTTCTTTCCTTTTTCCACCTCATCCTTAGCTCGTCGTCCAGGGTCCAAAATACCAGCGAAATGAGATACACATATTTCCAGAAGGTTGCATGCATTTGTGCACCACAAGACGACAAACTTGTAGTGGTACATAAATAATTTTATACCAGGATTATGCATGTATGCCACGCAATACGACCATATGTAAACCCCTCTCAGAGTCTGTGTTTCAAGATGGAATGCGTTTTCAGAGTTGAAGAAGGGAAAAGACGATGCGGCGACTCCACTAGTCTTTACATTTCAAATAAGTCGACGCCTCATCGCGAATGCCTCACAGTCATTATTACGAATGGCCCCGCCATTTTCATCTATCAACCCTCTCTATTTTTCATAAGTAAATCAACATTGTGTTTAGTTTCATTCGAATCTTTTTCCCCCTTCTGTAACGTTTTTTTTCTTTTTTTTTTTTTACTGTCGAACCCCTCACGCGATATACGCAAAACGTATTGCCGAGGGGTAGGTTTTTATATCGATTTTACTTTCGGGAAACGAGAAAACGTTTTTTACCGATTTCAGAAAAAAATAAGGAGCTAGACGAAGAGGTGTAGGTGTCTCGTTATCTCTCAGAAATGGGGAAAGGAGAGCCCCTTCTGGTTCTTCCACTGACATTGCTAGGTCGTCTGTTGAGACCCTCTAGCTGGGCGCCATTATCACGAGAATCCTTATTTATTGGGAATCGATCCTATTCAAATAGCTGAGAATCCTCGCTCTACGTACTCGGATTTTCCGCTCTTTCCGTCAGTTGAAAAGCCTTTTAGATGAACCAAATCCTTGTCTCCTTGTCTCACTCGTATTTCATTTTTTATCATGGTGTCCCACACATTTGTTTATCCCGGGCTGAGGCTCGGTGGAATTATTCGGATGACTAAAGAGGGTGGAAATTGTGAATCAGCACATGTGGGGATGTGTTTCATTTAGAAAAGGGGGTGGTTACTACACACTTGGAGGCGTAGCCGGACCTTCAACCCCCTGGGAAAGGCGGTCGTGGACCGGATGAGGGTGTGATCCCGCCTTCTACCCCCATCGCTACTCTCCACGTATAAGTTACTCCTGCGCAAAAGTGCCAATTTACACTAGTAGTTTCTTTCTATTCCCTTTGTAATTTGGACTTTCTTCATCAACAATCTTATATCATTAACCGAACACATACAATTTTCAATTTTCCCAATGACGAAATTCCTGAAAATTTTCATTGGAACTATGATTTCATTAAGATTTCTAATTTATTTATTTAAAATAAAATTTTTCACCAGTGTAAGATGAAATCGCATTCCCCTCAACTTTTCCCCGACAAAAGACTGGGTAATGGATGAATATTATTAAGAACTTGGGGCTGAAAAGTATATATGGACCTTGGAGTGACAGTATCCCCTCGCAAGAAGAACCCAGCGGGATGGTTGGAAGGGAAAATTGACTGTGGAAAGCCTGGGCAAGTAGCAAGAAGCTCTTGCCACGAGCTCGTGTGTAAACTTTTCTGAATTTCCTTAGGCAAATATTGGCCGGGGTTCGCGCCGAGCTCCACGTACTCCCCTTTACGTATGTGTAACGGACCACCAGTGTATGTGGCTTCATATATATAGGTCCGCCCCCTCCCTGTATTGCTCCTGCGGAGCGTTTCAGAGTGGCTGCGGAGGGACCCTTAGGGCAAAGAAAATGAGATTTTTCTACGAGCGAGCGAGCCGGACGACCCGGGCAGGGGAATGAATTTGAAATTAGTTCGTACCACACAGCTCGTGCCTCAGTGTGTTCACTCACTCCCGGTGTATTACCTGGAAGAACCTTCATCCCCAACTACCCCTTTCTACCGCTGTCTTCTGTACACGTACGCTCTGACTTGGAAACCGTTTCGCTCATGAAAGTTGTTTTTACAGTTTTCCCCCTGACGTAAGAAAAGAAAGGTGAACCGAAAAGCCAACTAGCTTCGTGTGCCTCTGGGAAACTATTTAACTCCCGTCATATGTACATAACGTGTATACGTGGGCGCACTCGCGCGGGTGGAGAGCACACTTTCAATGCACTTTAATTTCTTGTTTCTTTTTCTTTAAAGGGCTTTTACGTGGCACTAGTTACTGACTTTAATAACGCATCTATGTGGGCAAACTTGGCTTGAAATTGAAGGTTAAAATGTGAGGGTGATAGGATGTTCCAAGGGTTTGAGATTGTCCGGCGCAATTGACAGAAGGTTACGAAAAAACTTCCTGAAGCATGCTGTATGAATATTGAATGAAAACATGAAAATGTTTGCCCTCTCATAAATTTCAAACTCCAATAAAAAAATTGTCAACCGTTCTCTGTGATGGGGGGGGGGGGGG
>NW_021680342.1:117004-132058 GCF_001412515.2 Diachasma alloeum | reverse complement strand
CATTAAAAAAAAAAAAAAAGGAATCATTCATCAAAAATCTGAAAACTTTTTAATACCTTTGAGATGCTCAGGACCACCCCCCAAATGGTGCGAAAGAAAAAATTGTGCAATACCCGAGCTTCAGGGACAAGAATTTGTCAATCCAAGTGGCCAGATTGCAACTCCAGGGTGAAGACCGTTGTACAGCCGCAGGAGCCACGGAACAGAATCATAAAGAGAGGAGAAATAGATAAAGAACAGCCGACAAACCACCATCGTCGGCAATCGTCCCTACTTGATGAGTTTTTCTTATTTTCCCAGTGGAGTTTTAAAAACGGCCGTTTGGCATGCAAGTCCTCCTTCTCCGCGGATTTATTTCGATTACTTTTTTCGCCATCCCTCTGGCTCTCACTCACTCGATCTCCTCGTACTCCTCCGTCCCCTCCTTATTTTTCATTTCTGCTTTGCTGTTAGTCCTGAGACCCCATACACCCTCGATACCACTTTCCAGGAGGATATTCCGCGTGTAAACGTCCATTCTGAACGTCAAAACGTTTATAATGTCCTGCTGTCATGTAAAAAATTTACATTTTGCTATTTTTCCCTTTACTTCTTTTTCTCCCCCTCTTGTACTGGTTATTTATACTAGTACACGTTTTCAAATATCCCATTACAGACCAAAAATGACTCTTTTCAACAGTCGACTTCGTGCCTCATTTCAAACTACTCCTGGTAGTTTTAATCCACTATAGATATAATGCATAAAAAAATTGGTTTCGTTGAAACCAAAAAAAAAACCAAATGAGTAAATACTCTTTCCCTGCTGGACTATCGTCATGACAAATTTATATTTTGTCATTTTCTCTTTTATTTCCTGTTCTTCCCCTCTTATACTGGTTATTACACATTTTTAAATGTCTCATTAGAGACTAAAAAATAATATTTTTATGTATTCGATTTCGTGCCTCATTTCAAAATATTTCCCAGCAATTTTAACTCACTAGATAGAATGAACAAACAATGTGTTTCGTTAAAGCGTAAATAGCACTCATTCATGCCAAACGAAAAAAAATTATGGGAAAGATGACACACGATAGTATTTCCAAGCGAGTGAATGCTGTCATCCTCTTCCAATTATTTTTTCTCGTTTTGCAATCGTTAAAATCAGGGCAACTCATTACCAGGCCGATCATTAACCCATCACAATCGTCATGACAACGCCGGTAACACAAACAAATCGTTTCCCATTTGTCGTTACATAATTAACATTGATTGCTTTATGTAACAATACCAATGTTCTCTCCAAATTTTTTTTATTCCGCTATTTTCCCTATTTATTACTCTTTTATTCACCCGATTACATTCGGCGTGACAATCGAGAACTGTAATGACAGTCCTCATTCCACTCACTCCCCCCTCCTCGTCACTACTCCTTTTTTTCTATCCCTCCATTGGGTTATAAGGGTCTACGGCAATCATCGTGCATTGAACGTAATATTGTATTAGTGATAAGCCATTGATATTGCTTCAAAGTAGGATAGAGTCCCTTGAGGGTCCAATCAAGCTGAAGAATAATTTTTCCCCCTTTTTCTTTGCCCCCACCCTTCGATATTCATTTCCCTGCATGACTTAAATCAGCCACATCTAACAGCATTTCTCTATTGATCGATGGAAAAAAAATTGGTAGTAAAAATAATTTCCCTCTACTTGCAATTGCTAGGTATAATAGGTAATATCGTATTTATTTTATTCTTAAAAGCACGTAAGCATTGTAAGAAAATGAAGGTCTGATAACAAGTATTTTCACACTGTTGAAAATTTTTAGCTGAAATTTCTGATATGCTCTTTGGCAATTATCACTGCATTAGGCTTCTATTGAAATTTTAAGAAAGTTGGCTTCTATTAAAATTTCAAAGTAGAGATTTGAAAAAACATTAAACAGGATTTTACAAAAGAGGATAAAAGGGGAGTCACCAACATCATTTGATTCGATTTGAAATGCACGAAGTCGGATTGAATGATGAAAAGTGAAGAAGAAAGAGAATCCCCGAAGAAACATCGTTTCGTCACACCTCCGTTCACGGGCCTTTGTTTTAACCGCCTTGGTTTTCGGTGCGACCCAACCCAGTTGCCCTTTTATGTACATCTATACATTCTTTTTCTCATGTTTCATTGTTTTTTTTCCTCTTCATTCGCTTCATCGGTTGTTTCTTGTCCGCGCGTTTCGCCACTTAACTTCAGTAGTGTCGCGTCATCACGTTACAGAGAGGACTCAAACCCTGAATACTACGGTATGCGAGATAGCCCGAGCAGTAGCTCCATTCTATCCGCCTTCAACTTTCTTCATTTTTGTCTTTCCATTTCTGGTTTGGCGTTTTTTTTTTTTTTTCGTTGAGCTTCTCTCCTTCGGCTCGGGCGAGTCTAATTCTACGAAACAATGGATTCACGGAGAAATGAGCCGCGGGGCCGATTAAAACAGGATCAGAGTGTGGCGAAAAGTCGGGTAAGAGGGAGGAGAAAAAGTATTTTTGGGGGGCAAAAACATGTTGCCGGACGTTGTCGTGAGAGTTTGAGAGCGAATGTCGGTACGGTTGCGGTTACTGTCCATCTGGAAATTCAATCTTAAACACATTGATGGAAACTCGGAAACATCATAAAGAGTTTTCGTCTCTATTTTCTGAAATTATTGTATTTTTCCATAATTTGATTATGATTACACAATCATTCAAAAGTCAATGACTACTAGACTTCCAACAGTGTACTAGACACTACCTATTCATTAACAATAGATATTTTGCATAAAAATTCCATATTTTCGTTAAAAAACAATTTATGCAATAATTCATCGATCCTCGCCGATCTATTGAATAAAGACACGAAAGTTGATTCGATTCAAGTCGCTACAAGTCTCTCCGGGCGTCTGACTGTCTGTCTGTGAGCATGTCTGACTACAACAGCAGTGGATAGTCGTCTGAATGGACCCCGGAATGCAACGCCCAACGCACATGTATAACACACAGAGGCCTCGTCTGACAATCCCCGGCAGTTTGTGCTGCTATATCTCTGCCATTTTGCACGTAACACACGTGTATGTATGCACTATCCTCCACCCACGCTAGCGGGGGGTATATAAAAGCCAGCAAGCAATGGGTATGAACAATCGATAAACCCAATCAAACGTCGATTCCAATAGGGACGTATCGGGAAAAATTCAATCAAGCTCACGTACTCTGACGCACTTGATTGGACTTGTTCCCTCTCCACTTCTCTTTAATTCAGCATTTATTGAAATCGAGTAGTGGTAGTGGAGTCTCGGGAAAACGTTTCCAGCGAACGAGAATGAAATTAAACCTTTGAAATCTAAATGCTTCAATTAATCCAAGAATTTCATTTCTTTTTATGTGTTAATTATAGTCAAAGGGGAGGAGGAAAAATTCATCAAACTAACTATTTTTTTTAATTAGTAAAAAATGGAAATAAGTGTCACTCGTTGTTTTTTTCATCTCCCCAATTATTCCAGGCATCTTTTGTCCTTCCGCCCTCGAGCCAAAAGAGTTCACTCTCTGGCCCACTCCACAACGGTCAATAGCACAGCGCGATCCCTCCACAAAGCAAAGTCGCATTTCGACCGCGAAGACGACGCACTGATTAAAAATTATCACCCAGAGACTACAAAAGAGGGCGGAGGAGGGCTACTCCAGATTGTCCTCCTCTCGACTTTTATTTATTTCCCTTTTTTCTCTTCCCCGCTCTCATTCCTCTAAACAAGCCCGTGGTTTGAGACTGTCAGAGGGTAAATTTACCAGACGAATTGAAAGTTACACAGTTGTCTGTTAAAATGAAACTCAAGTTTTTCCTGAATCTCAATGTTGCCGACAACCGGAATAAAAAAAATCCCTATTTTTATTCTCATCCGTGTGAAAAAGTTTTTCATATTTATCATCCCGTTGAGATCTCTCCTCGGCACTTTGTTGCACAGTAGATTGAATAACTCATTGATCTTTCAATATTCCCGGGAGTTGTGACTCAGAGTCCACTGGGAGGAGTCCAGGGGGGAAGGGGATATTGCCCACGGAATATTTATTTATTGTAATGTCCTCTCCACTTGAGACACAATAGAAAATGTATATATCGATTTGAGAAACTTTACTTTTTTATTTCTCACAGTGAGAGGGGAATGGAGAGAGAAAGAGAGAGAGAGAGAGAGAGAGAGGGGGGGGGGGGCATATAGTGGCACGAAATATTGCAAAAGAAATAAGAATTGAAAGCCCACCAAAGACTCAAATGTATATCTCTTATGGAGCAGTGGTCCCCGAGACGACTATAAAAATCTTATCGACGATCCACGCCCGCGTTGCAGAAGAGACCGGTGCCTCAGAGTGAGGAGAGGGGGGAGGGATTGGGTGAGAGAGGACGCTTAATATTAATGTCTCCTACTACCACACTCCGAGATATCCACGCATCTGCGGATATAACGGGTGATCCAATTTAAATGAATCCCCAGTGAGATTCAATTCAATCTCGTCTAATACCTCCCCCTGTCACCCCTCAATAAGGCATGGGGCACTATTTCTGTCTCTCTCTCTCTCTCTCTCTCTCTCTCTCTCTCTCTCTCTCTCCCTCTCTCTTGCGCGTTCGCTTGAGAATAAAAAAAAAATCGAAAAAGTCCATTACTCTCACACTCATCTCTCCCTCCATTAAATTTCCATGAGGCAATTACTTTTTATGATGAGTATGTACCTTGACAAATGGAGTAACTGAGGAGACATTTTTTTCATTTTCTGTCAGTTGAAAATGCCAATCAATTCTTATCACGTGCACCACACACGGGGAGTATTTGATTAATTATTTCTACCGGATTTTTTTTATCGACTTCTGAGGAGAATTAACGGGGGAAATTGTTTAATTTTTTTATTGGGAATTGTTAATGGGTGATTTTGGGGTGAGGAGAGTTTTTACGAATTTTTTTTTTATTCACCCGGTAGAAAAATTCATAACATAGCGTGAAGTCACGAGAGCCCTTGGTTCCACTTGGGCCCGTGTGAGTCCCAAGGTAGTATACGAGTTTAATTGGTGGTAATATGAGTCCACGTAATACAACCCACCATTCGTCACTCGCCGGGTGGGTGATCGAAATTAACTCCTAGCCACTGTTTTTTTTTTAGACAAATATGACTCAATAAATTGGTATTATTCCTTAATTCCGAGTCGATAATGTGCACAAAAAAACTTTGATTGCAGTATGACATTCTACTTGAATCAAATCACCAATTGGACTTGACATTTTTGGAGATACTCCGCCCAAAAAAAGATTTCTTGATTTCTTTGATTCAACTGGGAAGAATATGATCCAATTAATCCGAGTTGCCGACTTATTGCGAGAATAAAACAAAGATTTTTTCATGAACGTTATTGTCAAGTAGAGCGCCGACTTGAATCAAGAAATTGTTTTGTATGTGGTGTGATGAGGAAAAAATAAATACTGTGGAAATTATTGTGGATGTGGGAGGGGGGAGTTGAACAGTGGAGAGAAATGTCGTACACGACTGCATGGAGATAAACGGGTCGCCACATTTTACCGCGTGGTAAATTAAGAGAACGCTTTTCGACGCCTCACATCGCGTCCTCTTGTTTTTCTTGTTCTCCCTTACTGATTACGAACGGAGGAGAGGAAGAAGTTTGAGAGTCTGGCGAGACCCTCCCGAATCGTCCGATCGGCTAAGATAAATACGCGCGGAGGGATCCGGAGCTTTTCCCGTAGAGAATCCATGGGTCTATTCCTGCCCGTCGTCCAACCTTTTCCAGTCTAATGTATTCACAAATCTTCGTTCTAAACGCGCCGTTATCATTCTCCTGCCAGGCTTCTTTTCCTACTTCTTTTTACGGGGTTTCTTTTTCCCCCTGTCGATTTTTTTTCTCATCATTCCACTAGTCGGAGTCTTGGTAAATTGGGGAGGAATTCATTTTGCGGACCAACGCCCCCGTTTATATCCTCAGTGTTCAATTGCTTCGATTGTATAAAATCTTATCTCATTTCTTAATCGAGAGTAAATTCGATTTTTTTATGGGGGTATAATACGTGTGTGGCAATAAAAATATCCAAAAGGAGAGAATATTTTTGTAAAGTAGAAATCATTGACAGTTATTTTTGAAAGAATGTTGGCAGAATGGTGACAAAGGTTATAAAAAAAAATCCTTGAGGAAAAACAAGATAATTAATTTGACAACTTCAACATGGAATTGTTTCAATTATAAAAATTAAACTTTTTCTTTTCATTCGAAAAATTTTACCCACCAGAAACAATGAACACAAAAGCTAATCAGCCTTTTCCTTCTCTTAGAAAAAATAACCCTAAATACTTTCTCACCATCAGAAGTACTAAATAATAGAAACCAGAATGTGTCTATCTCAATCTTGCAAACCCCAAAACAAAAAAAATGACATAAGAAAGGCCGACCAAAGAAGAGGGAATGCAGTGAAAAGAAAAGTTGAACTCGCGTCGTCATCGCAGAATATGAGATTTCCCTGAGAAAAGTAGAAAGAGTAAAGGGGGGGGGGAAGACGGTTTGCAGGGGGTTTAGCCGTGGAAAAACGGAAGGGATGCGAGTTGGTGTGTGTTGTATAGCCATCTCAGAGTTGAATTTCGTCGAAGAGATAGGAAGAGGTGGGAGAAAAGACGAGTGGGGGTATTAGGTACGTACACACAGGAGACCGCGTCCGCGCATGAAGGAGACGAAAGGACATTATTGGATTCTGAACATTCCCGCAGTTATTAAAATTCGAAGCCAGACGCGAGCTTCATAGGGAGAAAAGAAGTGTAGGGGAGGCATAGGGGATAGGAGAGGAATCGCTTTCGTGGAGAGAGAAAGAGAATGAGAGAGAGAGAGAGTGGGGATAAAGTCGATATATAGGGAAGATAGTGTAGGTTGAAAGATCTCTGGGACGAGGGGTAAGACACGTTTTTCTTTCCCCGGAATATTAAACTCCTCTGGCCCTTCTTTATTTTTAAAGAGCCTATCCACCCCCACCCCCTACCCCTTGCAGAACTGAAAATCCAGCTCGTTAGGCCTTGAAATGTGAACACGATGGCGTAAGAAAAAAGAAAATCGCTCGAGGCTTGACGAACCTCTCTCTCTCTCCCCCTCCAATTGCCAGCGATAATAAAGCCAAAGAAAAATCTCAAGGTAGATAAATAACCAATTCCTCCCTTTGAATTATTCGAGTGGAATTTGAACTGAAAATTCATTCTTCGTTTGGGAGTGTGTGTTTTAGTTGGAGATAATACTCCTTCTCCCCCCCCTTCCCCTGGGGGCGATTGGTTTTTCGAGGGTTATTGTTTAAATGATTGAGAAAGTTACAGAGAAATTCGGGGGAAGGAAGAAAAGCTGTGGAAACAGGATTTTTTGACGAGGGCGAGGGCAAACAGCCAACACTCTTTTACGTAATCTGTGTAATCGCCTGTGGTGACGCACGAACCATCCATCATGGTTCACAATGAAGTTAATGCATATTGTGGATTTGGAGTGATACTGACTATAGAATGGAGATGAGAATGAGACGTGTCCGTTTTTCTGATTGATTGCTTTCAATATTCTTTATTAAAAAGAAAAAAATTATTGATGTGGAGCATATATGGAGGAAAATTTCATAAAATAACTAGATGAATAAAAGTTCAGTTAGTACTGTCAGTCAAACAATTGTAGTATGAAAAATTTTAGGATATTGTTATTACATTATAGTTTCCGCACTAAAACGATATTATATTATATTCGGTAATTTCTGATTATTGATTATGTAAGAGAGAAAAACGATCAGCTCGTAAATTTAAAATTACCCCAATATGCCCTCGATCGAAGGGTGTTCGATCCGGCGGGACTAATTCGCGCCCATTCTTCCACCCTAACCCCTTTTTCCTCTCATCTCCGCCTTTTTTTCTTCACGCATTGGCTTTATTGTTCCGCACTCACTTCCTCAGTCCGAATAATCTTCCACCCCAGCCATTTATAACTCGCGATCAAAAATATCAACGTGTGTGGCGCAATGATCGTCTCTCCTGCACCCCAGAGCATAAATTGAGCCCACGATTTTGTATTTTTCATTTTGCTCCATCGATACGACCCCCTTCCCCCTAACCCTTTCTCGCTCTCTTTCAATATCACTGGTATAGCAGTGATTTGCCGTATATGCGCTCGTAAATAAGGATCGAATGCCCGGGATAAAGTCGAACCCACCCCGACTGGGTGTAGACAGACCGGGAAAAATAGAGAAATCCAAGTGACCCGTTAACAGAGAAACATTAATTTTATAATGGGATATTGATTCCAACAGTATGTCGATGAAATGCAACGAATGTTATTCAATCTATTTGCGCTCGGATTGCTGGGCAAATCTAATCATGTAAAATCCTGAAAACTAAAGGTTATAGATTTTTCTTGTTTATTTATTTATTATTACATGCTTTACATGAATTTTACCCTATAGCAAGTGACAAAATTTTAGAATTTTGGCTAGAAGTTAAAAGTATAAAGAGAATCATTTTATTAATAAACAGAGAGGTCCCAAATCCGTCATTTCTCAGATTGTATATCGATAAAATCCACCGAATGCAAACCAAAGTAAATCTAATCACCTAAAATCCCGACAATCAAAGGGGTATGGCACAAAAAAAAAGATTCATTGAACCTCCATTTCCTCCAGTCTATCACAAAAGAGCAGCCCTTGTTAACCGGAAAAAAAATCGCAAAATAAAATACGTGATCGGGGCCAACTCTGCATTTACTCCATTTTTCGCTTATCCGATATGTAAACTCGGTCTGCATGGAGATGAATTGAAAAAAGAGGAAAAAAGCCTGCCTCTTTCTTCCGCAGCTGTAACCAAAACCTCGAATAGCCCGTCCACATTTGATTTTTGGTTAGCATTGCTGTCCATTGGCCCGTAAACAACCTTTAGAGACTTTTTCCGCCCGGAAAAATCGAATGCGAATACCCAGCCATAGCTACACTCGGTGCCTCTACCTCCATCACCCTCAATTCCCAAAAAGAGCTTTCATTTTCGTGATTGGTGTTTTAAATGATTGCGTAGAATTGGAATGAAGAACGGCTCTGTTCTGTCTAAAATATTGAACACATTTCAATTTTAGGTTTTAATCAGAATATTGGGGCTCACCCAGAATCTACCCTTGCGTTGATTTTTCAACTCGTTTCCCATCCTATTACATCCGGACAAAGAAGTAGAGATACTGTGTTTGCATAAACCCCTCCCTCTGAGTTGACGTTGAGGGTAAAAAATTGAAAGACTATCGAGGGAATTTTGAGTGGCAGCCAATGCCCGATAAAATAATGAAAGTTTACATTGCCGATAATCATGTCAAAAAGAGTATGCAGTGGCTATTCAATTGACACTTCCTCCGTCTCCGGCACGCATCTACTGGCCATGATTTACGAAGCCACTATTTTACCTTCTCTCGTTTCTCATCTCCTTCCAATTCGCAATCTCGTATATTGGAACATATACACCTTTTTTGTCCCGCGGTTCCTCGCTTCTGGCAGGATATCGGATATAATTCGATGTTGGTGAGAGTTTGAATCGCGTCACGTATTATGTGAGACCCAAGGAGAGAATCCCGCGGTCCTGGATGTACCCTCACCAGAGACAAGACTTGTATGACCCAAACGCAGGACGTTTTTTGTCTCTTAGTTCGCTGGGGGAGTCGCGAAAGGTTACAGTCACGTATATTGAGAAAAAAAAACAGGGAAATTATTGAGAGGAAGGGGGAGAAGGAGACAGTGCGAGATTTTTTTTATTATTTGTCGACGGCAATTTTTCGTTGTTTTTTTTTTGTTTTTTGTTCTTAAGGGTCACGAGTATCACTTGTAACGCAAAACATTGATTCTACCCTACATTTTAATACAATCGTTCCCGATGAAAGCCCAAAATCGATAAAAAGGAGGAAAATGTAAGGACACATTTTTTTTTCATAAAAAAAAATGCAAGATTGCAATTGGTCTTACTATTCAATTCTCGTTTCTCTGAAGGAATGATCAATCAAGGGGGACGAGCGAGATCGGTAATTCGTTTTTTTTAACGAGCACACATCTCGAGAAAAATGATATGATGATCAGGGGTGGTTATTTTTCAAGGCAGTTCGCTCATTCTCACGCTTGAGCTCGAGCTACACACATTAAAAACACGGAGATGGGGATGGGGGATGGTGGAAGGTCCTCGACACGATCGATCGTCTTAAACCACCCTCCATTGTTCCCAACACCCTCGGGGAAGACGCACTCATTTTTCCTTCTCTCCTCTTTTGGATGTGGACCTTCCGACGGAATTTACATCTCTCGCACCAGAGATCGACCCACGACCTCCGGCCATCCTTCGTAACCTTCTTAACGGCCCTCTTTGTGATAAAATAAAGAGGAGTTTACAAAAGAAAATAGCCTCTCTCTCTTTTTTTCGATGTTAGGTAGCGCACGGGGCGATAACCACTATTTGCATAATTGTGAATAACAATGGGCGTGAAAAGTCTCAAAGGAAATAAAATCATTGGTTTTTAGGAGACGACGGAAAGTGGATGGAGGACGTAAACAAAAATTATTCATCTCCATAAGCATTTTTGAAAGTCTTTCTCTTGTTCCTTTCTAAGCACTCATTTCTTTTTCAACTAATGAAGTTTCAATTAATATGAAAACAACGGTTATTTAAATTTGAAAAAAAGAATGCATGAATTGTCAAAAAATTACCGAAAATGTATCACAATTCAAAGGTGGGCGCACATACGTGGTACATATAGAATCACGAGTATGCCCGGCGTTGGTGTCTGGGGGCGTCCGAATGAAAAAAAATGAAAAATAAAAAAAAAACAAAAAAACAAAAAACCCTCTGGGATAAAAGAGTAGTACGAGACGTTGCGGTGCTAAGACCCCAACCTGAGGGCCCACTGGGGCTCAAAGCTACAGCCAGAAAAGAAAGGTTTTATCTGCTACCCAGTTATTTATCGCTTTCCGTTGTAGCGGTGGCGTCGGTCCCTGGCCAATCAGAAGTCAGTATCCGCAGTACCAGGCCGCGCCATCCGCATACATTATCGTGTTGGTTTGCAGTGTGTAGAAGAGAGAACTGTGAGCGCTAGTGCGCGGGGCCCTCTACCTCAGCCATTGTCTTTCCAGCGTTGTAAATCACATTTTATTCCCTCGCTTACGGTCTTATTTTATTTATTTGTCGGGGAAACGTATCGCTACCGTGGCCTCAGCCACCCTCTCCCTGCCTCGCACTCTCGCACTCTCGCACTCTCGCTCTCGGGTTTATACTCTCCTTCTCCGTGGCATTGGTTGTCCGGCCGATACGTAAACTCGTGGTACACAGACAGAGAATTTCCTCGATTTTGTTGGAGCGAGTAAGAGTGATTTTTGAGGTTAAGGTGAACGTGGGATCGAGAGGGAGAGAAGCTCAATGTCTGGGCCCACCCTCCCCCCGAGGAGTAGTTAGGGCACGTCGGGCCAATTTCATTGACGCTGGGAGGGTTCTGATTCGGGGATGCGAAATTACATGTGACGTTAATTTTTCTCATATCACAAAATTTTATCACCTGTGATAATGATTGTCATTTTCAATTACTAATTATTGCATGTCTTTGACAATCCGATCGACACCTGCTCATCATGAAACAATTTCAATTAGTTTTAGTTGTTCGATTAAATAAAAATGACAGGAAATTGGCGTCAATGGTCATTAGTACTTTTTCCAAAATGAATAATTCAATTGAGAAACAAACATTTCAAAGTTCGATGAACGTAGGAAAAATCACATGAGCAATTTCTTTATTACTCCAAATCATCTCCCACTCATTTCAATTGATTTTGACAAATTAATGAATGTTCTCGTATTATTGTAATGTTAGTGTAATGTATTGATATTATATTGTCTGCAAGTTGTAGCGTCTCTGCTTGTGCCCGTAGAAAAAGTAAGTCGCTATGCAAGAATTCTACAAATTATCGTTGGAGGCACACCGAACCAGAGGCAAGGAGGAGTTTGGCCTGATGATGTGTTGGTCTATTACCTCGAAACCAGAAAAAAAAAGAGCAATTTCCAATTGTGAATATAATGCACATGGCGAAAGCCTTCAAGCCTTCACTCGTTTTATTTCTCATTATTCTCGGCCTGCTTCGAAATTCGTAGAGTTCGCACTGCCAAACGTAATAATTACCTGTATTTTGAACCAAATTTTGTAGTTATCCCGCCAGAATCTCTCTCGCTTGCCGATTACCTGTAAGAATTGTGATATTTTTTACTCTCTATAATCAAAATTTCTTTAATCGCACAAGTTGAGAATTTTTGATGGATATTTTTTTGAAAATAGAGATATCGGACGGAATAAAAAAACAAAATACTTGTTGATAATTTCAGTGGTGCAAGTAGACCATGCAGGCCAGGCTCACTCCCAGTCTCAGTCGCGTCCTGGCCACCAACAGGTCAGTAATACCCGAGATTAATAAATAATACGAAATAAAGAATCGCTTGTGACTATAAAAAAAAAACATTCATTTATATCCGTCGTGGTTCTATCTGATATCCAAATATTCAGAAACAATGTTGCCGTTAATTTTTTTATCACTTTCACTGATCAATCCACCTGGTCATCAAAGTTCCCCTCCACCATTGACAAAATGAGGGAAAAATACGAAAGAGAATGCGTGTCCTATCGCGACTTTTAGTCGTGCACAATTAGTAAAATGTTGGGTTCCAAAAAAAAAAACTGTAGAACCGGTGGGAAAAAAATAATTAGTGACACCTGCGTAACCAGGGTGGGGGTTAGACGCACAGAGAAATATAATTGCGACCGCCTGACGAGTTCATTATCATCAACTCTCCCGCCTGCACTAAAAATTCGGCACGCGTCAACTCAAAGCCCGATTAAGTGTATTTTAATTTTTTTACCATTTTTTTTTCTCCTCCAACCTGCTGTAATTCCTGCGCTCCCTACTCAATTCTCAATTCTCAATTCTCAACGTGAAAACAAACGGGAATGAAACAAAAGAAATTTAAAAAAAGTGTTTCAAGTGCCACCAGTTTGAATTGTAATTCGTTTTCATGGGCTTTTCCCCCTCTGCGGCCACCCGAGATTACACTTTAACCCCCGGGACAACGGTTTTTTGTCGCAATTTTTTTTACCTCTGCTTGCGTAGAAAATTAGTCAAACCTCAAATTAGCCGGAGCACATTCACCCCCCTGGTCCTTGTCGACGTTGTCACAGTAACCCGATGCTCTCTGGGGTTTGTTTTGAATCTCCACGCGTACGTTTTTTTTTCATCAAGGTTTTTTTCGTCCTTCTTTTGCCACCCCTCATGCAAATGAGACCTGCTACTTGTACCCTCAGGGCTCTACGTGAATTTCTACTTGTTAAATGCAAACATCAGAAGAAAAATTTAAAGCTGAATCTTGAGAAGTAAAAAATTCTTGATTAATTCCTAAGGAATTATTATTGAGAATGTAAATGTATTGAATGGATGCATAATTCTATTTAGACCTGAAATATTACTTGAATAATTACTTAACAAAATTATTTCTCTTTGCTTAAAAATAAGGAAAATTCCGTTGAGAATACCGAATTTATAAACTGACAAATCATCTCAATATACATTCGAATAAATATGAAACATTACAGATTTTGTAATTTCCTCTTATCAACAAAAGGTGTTAAAAATACCTCTCGTCAAACTAATAACCAAAAATAAGCTCAAAGATATTCCCGATAAGCCCATCTTTTATCTCGTTAACACACGCCACCGTGAAACAGATCATAGGGGCGTCACCCGGACTCCTGACCCCTCGCATATTTTTTTAAATGTATAACAAAAAAAACTCAAATGGTAACCGACACGAGGACCATTGTGATGCAAACACTTTTGCACCGACTCATTGTGTCTCCTTTCGGCTTTTAACCCGTGGTATAAGATTCCGCAGTACAATAATACATACTCCTGTAAACATAAATTTTTTGTCTCCCTGTCACTCACACGATTTTTTGTCATCTAATCCACTCGAGCTATCCCTTCCAAATTAAACAACCGGAGAAAGCAGGTCGATTGAGGAATGGTGGGGAGTGATTCGTATCTCCTTTTCCAGGAGAATCGAGACGTATTCGTTCGCGAAAGATCCTGAAAACCGAAATAACGTATCGACTAAACAAAGTGTCACTGTGGCAAAGTGACAAGTCGCCTTTCACATGGCGTGAAAACGATCTTCTTCTCCTCTCGGTAATCGAAAATCCCCTCCTCTTCTTCCTCCTCGCCTCGTCAACCATCCGCAGTGAGATTCGTTTATTAGATCGACTGTCTCGTGGTAGTTTGCCGTGTTATTTATATACCCGTATAGGATATGTCCCGATTGGCATTGAGACGCTTTTATTTCTCACTATCACGCCTTTCAGGCCACTTTCTTCCAGTCCCGCCCACTCTCACACTCTCACACTCTCCACCAAGATCAATACCTCTACTTTGTTGCATGAAAACGCGTTACTATTGTTCCCCGTTATTTTTACTCATGCTCATCAGATATTCACCGTCAATCAAAGCTGCAAGTGAAAAAAATTTGAAATTGATCCACCAACGAATTACTCCGGACAAAAACTCGCGGCTTTTACCATGACATTGTTTTTACTCCCCACAATACGAGTCGTGTCTTCCCAGCAGGCGTCAAAACTCTCACGCCCAATCCATTTCCATCCCCAATCAATTCTTCCATTCCCCCCGAAAAATTATACAGCACTTCACTCTTTGGATTTACTTCCTTTAATGATTCAAACCGTAGAAATAGATTTCTCGTGCTGCAACTCAACATATTATTCATCCTGAATTTCCAATTGCACGATTTTTACCTCTCCCTCTTATCAGTCGTTTACTATTTCCTAGCAATTTTCCATCCAATCCCCCCACCATCGTTTTTCTCTTAATCCAACATGTGTTGCAGATGTGCAGACAAGTACTAGTGTATTTCAATTTTTCATGAATAACCGACTGAGTGCTCATTTTCATAATGCGCAAAGTTTTCTCTGCCTTTTTTTTCTTTTTTTTTTTTC
>NW_021680342.1:116083-116321 GCF_001412515.2 Diachasma alloeum | reverse complement strand
TACACACACACACATGCAATGAACTTGAGTCTCTTACCTCTCCCAAGCGAGTTTAAATGTAGTAGAGTCTCTTCGTTTCAGTGAGGAAATAAAAAATTTACGTGTAGACGAATGACTTGATTGAGGTGAGTGTTCGTGGAAGGTCATACGAGGGTTGATAGACGCATTGAGAATAGTTGAAAGTTTTTTGTTTTTTTTCGTCTCCATCGTCGAGAGAGAGAGAGAGAGAGAGAGAGAG
>NW_021680342.1:83550-116037 GCF_001412515.2 Diachasma alloeum | reverse complement strand
GAGAGAGAGAGAGAGAGAGAGAGAGAGAGAGAGAGAGAGTGAGAGAGTGTAACATTATGTGATAGCGGTGTCATTGACCTATAATCACTCGCAACGCTGTCATCGGACGTTGAGGGGTGAAGAAGTATAGAGAAGAGAATAATCCATCGATGGTAATGCAGTAAAAGAGAATCGACCGAAAATAATGAATCGATACATTTTGTCCCCGTTGGGTGGAGGGAAAATGTTTAATCCACCCCTGCGCTCCCCCAAAAAAATCAGCCGTCTCACCTCGTTTTTTTTCCCCGCTGATAGCTCCCTCCACCTTGGAAAACTCACACCCTGTGCCGCAGTGTCTAAAGTTATTAACGCTGAAAAAGTAAGGGCATTAATACCCGTGGCCATAAATATAAAGGCCACACAGTGCTCACCCGTCCCTCGACTGATTTTGGTGAGATGTTACCCCTCTGGATCTTGCATTGAGGCTTTTTTAGATGCGTGATTTGGCATATGGTGACCAATCTGTAAAAACCTGAAAAATTTGAATTTGGCAATTGAAGTGTCTTAAAATATCGGTTTTTTTTTAGAACAACATTATTCTCGAAGTTTCCAATGAAAGTAAAATTATTTTCAATAGACGAAAATGAAAATTGCATGGATCATTTGCCTGCAGTAATTTATATAAGGGAAAAATATGTATCGTATTCACCTCCCCGATGATACAAAAAAATAACCTAAGATATACGTCGACGCCAGGAATCCCCCGTGGATATAACTCTACTAATGTACCGCGATAAAAACCTATTCCACCCCTGATACTCGCCCCTGACCAAACGGATATTCTCACCTTTCAGAGAGAGAAAAAAAAAACTCGAAAAATCCTCCCTTAACCGCCATCATCAAGATCTATGCGCGGCCCAACTGGTGAACACTCATTCCCTGTCCACACTTTTGTTTCTCACGCGAAAGCGCGCGCGGCACGTTCTTCGTGTCACGAGGATTAGGTTCGGCGAATCCAGCCAGTGGTGCGCGCAGAGAGCCCCACTGGGTGCAATGTGAAAATATCCTCACGAAATGTTTTCAAAGACACTGGTGAATCGTGAATTGTAAAGGTCAAATTGGAATTTTAAATGAAAATACTCAATAAATGATGAAAAAACTCCAAATAAATAAATAAAGGAGAATGGTATGAATAAGAGCAGGGTAAAAGTGTCGAGTCACGAAATAAGGGGCAATAAAGATGGCTCTTGTCCGATTTCTGAGATAAATTATCGCACACCATTACCCAATATCGAATTTCTCGATTTTCAGTTTTTTTCTCAATCTATATTCATGCCGATATAAGCATTCTTCTTCCTCCCTCCGACCCCAACGCTGGCGCATTGATCTGAATTATAATGACCAATACCCCAAGATGAAGGAAAGATAATACAGTATTTTCCTCAATAACGAAACTCATTTTTGTGTTGAGTATTAAATTGGCATTTGGCCCTATTTTTAGATGGAAATCTCGTGGTTGGATGGTTAACTAGTTTATTATCCTCTCTTCCATTCAACCGTCTCTATAATCTGATGAAATATTATCAACTCTACTTGATTACAGCTAATGACAGTTAATTACTTCATGTTAATCCAAGAAATTCAAATTTTAAATGAACCGAAAAAAAACATCTGGGTTCCGGACTTGAATCTTCTGGATTAAAAATTTCAGGATTCTTTTTTCTACAAGCATTCTCCCTTTCCGTTCCTTGGAAAATTAATCTGAATTTGAATTGAAAAAAAAAGCCATTATTTTCCTAAATAACAAAGAAAATGAAATTGGCATTTGGGTCGAGTTTCGATGAAAATCTAATGATACGGTGATATGGTCATTCGACCTCCCCACAGAAACCTCTATATATTCAAGCCAAAAATATCTCATCCGGGGTGCCGGGAGGGCGTTGTGGAGGGTGGGGGCAATCTCAATGTTAATTACCAACATAACGGCGCCCGGGGAAAAGAAAGGAGCCGACGTTTTGCCTCGGTTCCTCCTCCCACCCCCCGAATGGAGTCATAAATGTGAGTTATGCCAGGCCGTTAGATAGTTGAATCTCAGTATTCTGTGGTGCTCTCGCCTTCGCGCTCCTTGCTCCGTTAATATCTTCATTACTAAATCATCCCTCCATATACCGACCCCCTCTGCCACCCTTCGTCTTCAACTTATTCCCATGTCTCAACTGCTGCCACTGGTCCTGCAGACACGCACCCATCTCTCTCCACCCTCGCATTTTCATCCTTTCAGTTCTCTTATTTTTTCGTGCCCCCACAGTCTTCTGGGTTTTAGCCTTTTGTAATATACGGGCACCGGTCCAGACACTTTGCGTTGGAAAGGAGAACCCGGAGTTTTAGCGTGAGGATATGTGAGACATACTGGGCACGTATTCAGTCATAGGAGGCTTTGGATCCTATGGAATAATGCTTTTGGGGGCATTAACATTAATGTCTCCATGGGCTCGGTGCAATTGAAATTAAAACATATTTTTCTTCAAACAAATATAAGAGTTTATTCATTTTCAAAAAAAAAAAAATATTGTTAAAATAAATAGAAAAATCTCGAACCAAGAGTTTTAATTATTTTCAAATGCATCACTTCTGTGGATGTAACTAATGAATAGTAAAAAGTACGAATAATTATCATTAATAGTCTTTTTCTCATCGAGAGAAATAACTCAAACGACCTTAAACAAAACCGTTCATTCCATCACTCGTCTTGAGGTCGCGGCCGTTTACCTGACAAGTACGATAATTCACCGGTTAGGATACTGTAGCGCATACGAATTGTCAGTGTTAAGAATAAAAAAGAGAAGAAAAAAAAATCCCCTGACGATCGTTAAACTCAGGATAAAAACTGCGTGGAGTGGAAGATACAAAATGTATAATAAACAGGTAAAAAACAAGCCAGAAGAACGAAAAATTTGTTATTTCCTTGTTTCGTATGCAGTTGAGAGAATGGGGCACTTGTGGGTTCGTGCGACGATGCATTCGTAGTTTGGATTAATCATAATGCACCGGTGGAGGGATGGTGCATTGCGGTTATGTATCACAAGCGATTGAACCGCGATTTTGGATACAGGTGGCGCCTTTTACCCGCACGTATATCAGGTATTTCGCTATTGGTTTGCCACAGCAGCCTTTAGAGAGAATAAAATGCAATGCTAATATGCGTGTTTAATATTCGTCACGAGGAGAGACTACGAAGAGCAGGAGATGTTTCACATTAGTTTTCTCATTCCATAAAACAAAACGAGAAAAGAGATGAATTAAACTCTCACTCAAATGCATTATAACCATTTATTTTGATCTCTGTCACTATATCAAGTTTATAGTATTAAACTGTAATGAAAAAACTATATTTTTATTTAAAACTAATGTCTCTAAATGAACATTAAAATCTCTACAATTTAGTAAAAATCTTTAAACATTATGAAAAAAATGGAAAATTGCAGAATAATGCGGTGTTAATAATGTAGCGTTGAAGTGAATAACTCGCAATTTTCATCCGGAACCGTAAAACTCGCCTTTTCCACAAGTAAAGTTAGTTGTCTCCCGAAATAAGTAGAAGGAGGGGTTGATGGCATAACGCAAAGGGAAACGAGGGTGTAATTAATTAACAGCGGGTTTCGCATTCAATTTAGGGTGTAAACGAGTTGGATCGCCACGTTGAAAAAACAGAAGAGAGGAAGAAAGGGCGAGAGAGTGCGATGAGACGGTTTTACAAGCGGATCCTCTGGGTAACAACCTGTTGCTGGGGGTTTGGATATGGCGTCAGGATGGGAATGAGAAGTCGTGTAACGGTATAGGAAAAAGGGATAGGGAGAGGGTATCAGGGAGTTTGGATGAAGTGAGGGGTGCGCAATCGACTCGGACGTTTTCACCTCACTCTCCTTCAGTGCTTTTTGCCCTCTGCGTTATTGATGCTGTGAGCTGGCAATTAAGCCATCAACCCCTTAATGAATGAACTCGCCTCAACCGGAGACTATCTACCCCCAGACCTTCGGCTAACAACCCCATTAGCTAACTAACCCCCGCGAGTTATTTGCATGTCCGAAGGGTGCGCCCGTGATTCCTCGAGACAATTATGAGAGTTTACTGCCTAGGTGCTTAAAGGATTAAAGCTGATGACCTCTTAAAAGGATCATTTATTTTACCTGATTTCGGAGAATTAATTTATCACGGGGGGAACAGGATTTTTCACTTTGAATGAATTCATGATTTTTTTTTTGCGTTATTACGCAGGTAATTAGGCCATTAAATGAATGGATATGAATTTTTTTTTTTTTTTGGCAGAGTGGATAATTATCCATATGTTTTATTTAGGCAGCTATCACTTATTGTGATTGCCTCTGCCAGATGAACGATAAATAATTGAAAAGAAATGGACATTTCGATTGATATGAAATTCAACATGAAAACTCGGAAAGGAAATTAAATTGAAATTTGAGTAGTGAATGCACAATGCACATTCACTCCACCATAATAATAATAATAATAATAATAATAATAATAACAACAACTATTTTACAAATAAAATTGATCATTATATGCAATGATTATTCATTAATTTTAATAGGAAGTACTCATCCTCAGTTTATGAAATTTATTTGAAACAAGAGTTATGTACTAAAATGTACTCACTGACGGGCCGTTTCCGGTTGGGGTTAAGAAGCGTTTAATTAGTACAAGTTGTCGGTACACGAGTCCCTAGCCGACAATCTCAAACAGATCGCACGATCTCCTTGGCCACCCTTCCTGGTTCATTCACTCTCCACCACTTTGTGTTACCTCTCCTTCAACGATTCACGGGCGTGAAGACCGATGAGATAGTCAAGCTCCTTGACCACGTGGGTTTTGTCAGATTCTCCCACCCAAGGGAACACAATCTCCCCCCGTGATCTTTCCACCCAGACACGTTTCATCACCTCTCAAAATTCCCCTATTTCTGGAAGGCAGATGGAGGATTTCGGGGAGCAATAGAACATTTTTAATTCCCGGGCTAATTATTAAAAAAAAAAAGTGATTTTGAAGGATTGTGGGAATTTCTCGAGTTATTTCTCTCCATTGAAACATGTATGTAACACGTGGGGGATCGCGTGCCACGACGCACTTTGTCCCTCTTAACCTCCTCGTGCCTTATCCAGTTCTCAGTGCGGAAACAGTAATTTGTTGATTACCCTAATGACTGGCGGACTGCCTATACGCTGTTGAAAATTCATTGAAATTAACAGGTATTGCTTGCTAGACAAAATTAAAATGTTCAAAAAATCAGATTGTATTTCTACAAATCATTTCAACAGAAAATGAGTAAAAAAATTCACTTTAATGAAAAATCAAAACTTTCTGTATTGTTAGCAAAATTCATTAGATTAAAGAAGTGTTGTCAAGTCTAATGACAACTTTTACAAATGAGTCTAATAGAAAATAAATATCAAAATGTCTAATTTCACTGTAAAAAAAAAAAAGAATTTTCACAGTTTCTGTCCATTTCCTCATTTTTTTATGAAAAAATCAATCAAATACGGCATTTTTTGGCAATTTTTGGCAATTAAATGTCTTGAAATTTCAATGAAAATGTCACATGTTAAGAAATTCCGAAATAAAAATGAAGCAACTGGGATCTCTATAGAAACAAATGGCGGACAAAATCCTTGACAATAAAAACAAACCTCTCCCATCAATTTACTCTCCCAATTGTTCACTAACTCCACTCAATTATAAGCAATTACGCCCAATTATTCATCCCCCTGGCAATGGAAAACTTGAAAAACCCATTGGTCGAACCAGTTATTTCCTCAATAAAAATCACCTCACTTTCATCGATCAGTAATTGTGATAACAAGGGTTATATATTTTTTCTTCACCGAGATATAAACGTGTATGTATCGACTAATCACAGGTTCGTTTTACATTCGCCCCTCGCGGCAAACGATTTCACTTAATTCTCCACCAATTTTCTTTCCACCAAACTTCAACTCCACTTGCCCTCCCACTCCCAGCACAATTCCTCACTCTCCGATACGCACGTCCATGTATACTGTTGTCTAATAGCCATTTGTCACACGAGCCGAGTGGATAAGTGCAATGCTCGGTTGGCTTTTCTAATCGAGTTACAAAACTCGGTGGAAAGACAAGACTCCGTCACGTATACCGAGTGTTTCGATAAATGGGATGCTGAGGCAACAAACACCGGTGATCTTTCTCACGAGAGGACCATGTGTCTCATTCATCCTGCTCCAACGAATTCATTGCAGATTACAGACGATCGGGTAATTGGGGCTAGGATAATGACGCCTGCCCCCTTATACCGCCCGAGGAAACAATCAAAAAATATTTTCAAACTATTCCCCCGAACCTTCTGCAGCCTCGATCGTCATCTAGAAATCGCATTCCAGTAGAATCCTCAAAATTCCCTCTGCCTTCCATTTCCAAAAGATGATCGATGAAGTCTAGGTGCTCACCGAAACAAGAATGAAAAATATCGCTTTTATACTGTCGTTTTTTTTTTTTAAAGGTAATTCGACGAAGCAGCCAACACCGGACGAATATAAATTACAAGTCTCGCGCGTTATTTCTCGATAAGGCTTCTTAATCCCTCTCGCAAAGCTCACGCCCCAGTTCTTCATACTTACCCCCGCCCCGGTCCGCCGCCCGCACGTTAATTACTCTCATCACGTGCTGGCGTCGTTCTCGTTACGCTAACCGATGTAACATGAAAACTAAGAGGGTCTGAATAAAAAAAGGAAAGCAGGGTTTATGTCGAGGTCAGAGGCCAGAGAAGACCCTGGCGTGCCGCCTGACAAAGTTCGATATCTTATCCCTGTTCATCCTCCAATGATAGAATAGTTAAATGGAAATTATCTCCAAGAGTTTTTTTTTTGGCTGTAGTTTTATCGGGAAATCCACTATCTCCTTGAAAAAAGACCCCTGGAAATTTGAGTGCAATTGAAAAATGGAAAAAAAATTGTTTACCCAAGTTTATTGTTCAATATTTATTTTTTACGCAATTTTGGGATAGAAATGAAACAAGTGTGTCTCCACAACTCGAATGAACCAAGTCGTAAAATGCCAAAAATGTCCTTCGCATCCATCACCCTTGCCGTTTTTCCGAAGATTTCTCTTGCTATTTTCTCAGTCTGTTGCCGTATGCCTCATCTCATCCCCTCACTCCGGAAATCCACAGTCGCGTACCAGGCGGGGATCGCCCACCACCTCCCCTACCTCTGAGAATCGATAATCGACCCAATCGAAGACGTCTCGAGACTCGCCCACGAAATCTTACCCCCTCCCCCTCCCCCTCAAAGCGGTATAGAAACGTCTATTAGATGACGTGAAAAAAAGAGAGCAAAGGGAATGGGTGAAACAACCATCCCCGAAAGAATCGTTTGCATAAGTGGATAGTATTAAGAGAGAAATCGAAAACCGGTGGAGATGTTTTTTATCCCCTTGCCTTCGCTCTGGTTTTCTACAACCGCGGATCCGCGGTCTTTTGGATAATAGTTGGCAAGATGGTGGGAGGTGGATGACTGGCAAAGGGAAGCATTGTAAATATTAATGCGGCCAAGGAACGGCAAAGGAAAATATTTGAATAATAATTACCGCGCTCGCACCCTCTCGTCAACCCTTGTTACGTCCTTGGTATAATAAAAAGGTTCTCGTTCCCCATTTTTATTTTTTACTCTCCATCTTTCGTCTCTTACTTATCTTTTTCCATTCTTTTCTTACTCGGCAGTCTTATCCCAGCAGTGGAGAAGAGAAAGGGATAAGAATACTGGGGAAAAAGGGTCGCACGCGGAATTTTCTAATTAGAAAGATCTTTGGGAAACCTCGGCAAACAATGAGACTTTGCCACTTCCTAGCTTGCTTCCGTCAGGGAGAAAAAAAGGGAAAATAAGACGATGGGGGGGGGGGGGACTCTTGGATTTTAATATTCGTACTCTTGCGACGTTTTTACTCTCGTTCTTTTTATTAACGAATGACTACAATCTTACGAATTCTATTATCTCGCTGGCTTTAATTGGAGAAAAATAATTCCAAGTTTTCTTACAAAAGTCGTTAAAAGTACGGACGGTAGTACAAAAAGGGAACTGAACTAATTTCCTCCGCAGCGAATGAAAAATTCATCGAGGAGAAGAACATTTGTAAAAAGTTGACATGTAAAATTGTCAGAATGAAATTGGTAACTAAAAAATTTTCAAATAAAATTTGCCAAGAGGTTCTTTCTAACTCTTGAATCACAAAAGGCAGTTTAGAGCCCAGAGGTTGCCGTACGAGAGAAGACTGAATCTTCGACTTTTTCCTCAAGGAAAATTTGATTTCTATTGCGTCTGATCTGCGTAACAAGCTGCAGAGGCACTCTTTTTTTTCGGCTCTACAGTGCCATCCGAGATCTTTCAAATGTAACTCCCCCACATATGTAAGGCATTTACCTATTCCCAGAGCGAATGAAAAGAGAAAGAGAGGCGCAAATCTAGGCAAAAAGCTAAAACCCCATCCCCCCCGCTCCGATGTTCTCTCGAATCAAGGCACCCTCTCTCGGCCGCCTAACGATGTGCCAACAAAAATACAGACGGAGGATAAAGAGCGGTTCCAAGGAGCGTAAGCAGATTGCGGAGAAACGACGAGGGGGTGGAGGCGCTCACCTAAGTCAAGAGAAAAAAGAAAGGAAGGGAAAAAGCTTGGTGAAGGGAAAAAAAGCAAGCCGAACGTAAGAAAAGAAAGCACAGGAATCATCCATCGTCTCCGGAGTATTTCTTTTTACCCCCCGAAGGGGTTTCACCCCTTAATTATCCGGCTGACAATTATTTTTAACGACTCCCAGCAATATCTTAACGAGCCTCGATCTGCCAACGTGGCATCTGGTGAGAGTGCAAGGGTCAGAAGGGTGTCTTTTCTTCATTTCCTACGGGTATTTTTCCTTTTTTCATTACAATCCGGAGTTTAAAATCACGCCGGGTAAGAAAAAAAAATTATGATCGGGCCATTTTTCTGCGCAATTTTCAATATCAATGTCCAACTGGCTATTGGTGGTTCGTACGTTGTTGAACATCAAATTTGTCAATTTAATGACATTACTTTTATCATTGGATTTTGATTTTTCGTAAAAAATGCAGGATTGCAAATTGATTTTCACTCGATTAATAAATGTGTATTTTGACAAATAAGAAATTAACCTTGGATATCCTCAAATGGATCCCTGACGTTATTCTAAATAAACCAAAAAATTATTATTGTAAAAATGTCGTCTTCTTATCGAATTAAAATTTTCCTCACATTGTGTTTTTACATCTTTCGTTTCTTCTGCATTGAATTTGATGACTACCCTGGTACCGAACAAAAAGAGCTACACGACCGTGATTGTACACAAGTACGAATTACATAAATGCACCCATCGTCGCGGCTCTCGAGTGTACGTGATGGTAACACCAGTGCATATACATCGGCTTGTCCCACCTCCATTACCACATGGCATGGGGTCTAATCGTCTAATAATCGAAGCGAAGGTAATTACACCAGCGATGATACCCGAGTCCAGCACGGTCCCACGTCCGGCGCGCCTCGATCATTAAACGACGGTTTAATGATAATGACAATCGGCCCGCTCCGTGTTGTCCACTCGTTTTTTCCTCTTTGACCATTTTTTTTATTCACTGTTTTTTAGATTTTTATTTTTCCACTGGACAGCCGCCGTCGTTCCATCCAGCCATGCATCAGCGACACGTAATATCTTTTTTCTCTTTTGTATATTGCACCATGGTCTGCAGTCAAGTGTTTATGGGGGGATTATTTAGTGTAATAGAGACATGATGGCTTTTCGATCAATACATAAATTCTATCCGGTGTGTGGGACCTATGTAGATTTATATTTTTATTCGCCATTTGGCTGGCTGGCTGGCTGGCTGGCTGGCTGGGTAGGTAGGTAGGTATATATAGAATACAATACAGAATATAACCCTTTTGTCTAAGCTCGATTTCCATCTATAGACTCGCGTCGGTGGGTTTTATGGGGAAATCGAGTAAACTTACATCGATGAGCATTAATACTCATAATTTTCTTTATTTTTGTCGGAAAACGCCAAGTCTAAAAATATCAACTGTACTCTTAGAGTAAAATGAGTCAATTCTAATCATCAAGTTAAAAAATTGAGTTTTGCATTGATTCGATCATATCTGGGTATTTAGGAAATAATCGATGAAGCCAAGTACCGTCTGCAGATGACCTTCTCTCATCAATCGCACTTGAAATTAGGTCCTCCCCTCAAGCGACCACCGTCCTTGACGTATGTACTTCCCAGCGACACTGATGTAAAAAATAACCCAGTCATCCTGCAAACACATGGGAGTAGAGCAGCCCCTCAGCTTCTCATAGCTCCCGGCGTAATGTTCTCGTTGGTTTGTAACTCTCGATGCATTTAAATAATTAAAGTACACTCTCCGATGATCAGTGGTGTCCAGTCCACGGGTATTAATGGGATAATCGAGGCATCAGCCAGAGGCAAAACGCGACAACAGGGACAGTCTGAGGTTTGGGTGGCTGCGGCTCCAGAAGGGCGTGCGGAGGGGGTGCGGCGATAATGATTTTATAGTTAACTCAAACAGCCAAGGCAGAGGAGGCGAGGGAGGTAGAGAGGGAGAGAGAGAGAGAGAGAGAGAGAGAGAGAGAGAGAGAGTGGTGAGACAATTGGTCCGATAATACGGCCCTTCCTGCCTGGCACTCGGTGATACCGACGGCAAATCAAGTGACTCTCGGGTATAAAACGACTAAACTCTATGGGTTAAGAGACAGGGATAAATATCCCCCCAGCTAATGACCCAGACTTTCTGCCCCTGATTTGCTTCGTGGGTGTCATCGGCACACCCAACAACATATTGTCCAATAAAATAAGAAAAAAAATCATTTTACATGATTCATTTCTTCTTTCATGAAATGTAATTGATATGTGAGACAATGGGAAATGAATTTAATGTGATGAAGACATTCAATGGAAAACTCCAAGTTCACGTTATTTAAACATCCATATGTTAGTGTACTTTATTGGAGAATCGATTACCCATACAGGGACATTGAGAAACGAGTGAAGAAAAAAACATTCAGCTTTTTTGAATTTCAGTTATCTTAAGGTGGCTCGTAAATAAACCACTTCAGGGTGGGTATTAGACACGTTACACGAGGTTTTTCGAGTCATTTCATATCCCTCCAAATTGCGTGATGCCATACCAAACCAAAATAGTCCCCTGAAATAACGTTCGATAATTAATTAATACAATTTATCGTTACTCAGGGACATTATATCCCCGAATGGTAGTGATAAAAAAGGAATCTCGATCGTGTCTCCGGGACACAATAAGATAAAAGCCCATTCTGAGGAATATTCAATGAGACCTTAATAATTAGATAGTAAAACACGAATCAATTATAATGCTAAATAATTCAACCACTGATCAATTACACAATCAGTAAAATGATGAAAAAATAAAAAAACAAACTCCAATAGTAAATAAATTAGATAGAATAATCTCTCGACATGGCATCTAATTTTATTTCCATTTATCCCACTCTCTCCTTAATTGATGAACTACAAACATATCCGTACATCTGTACAGACAAACATATACAGTATTCGACAGGGCGGTCGATGAAATTTACGCCCGACCGAAAAAAAAGTATCATCTCACTCGACTCCTTTTTTTTTCATCGAACTGGTTTCAATCTCCCAATGATTCTCCATACACACGTACAGAAGTGAGACGAGAGCCAAAAAGAGAAAAACAAGCAAAAGTATGGGAGTGAGGCATCCGAGGCATCGACGAGATAACGAAATTAGTCCCGCACTAATTTATTTCCTAATTCTCGTGCGAGCGGAGGTGTGAAACAGCCATTCTGTACGGGGCATCAAGCGATAACGGAGCGCGTTTTATACCTGAGTGTGTGTTTAACGTAATGTAGACGAAAAGAAGAGGTTCCAAACACAAGTATGGAAAGCGACTGAGGCATAGAGTAAACGGGAGAAAGGGAGATATCGAGTGGAAGGATAAACTGAGGGAAATGTGGTCGAACGAGAGATTCACCAAGTGAGATGGAGAATTGCGAAGCGAGAAACCAAGTCAGAGACAGAGAGAGAGCGAGAGAGAGAGAGAGAGAGAGAGAGAGAGAGAGAGAGAGAGATATAAAACCAAAAAGCCAACAGAAATGAGAATAAAATAAAAGGAGAAAAGACGAAGATAATGCGAAGGGGGCCAGGAATTCACGCCTACGCTGTCGTGTTTCTCTTTTCACTCTTGTGTTGAAAGAGGGAGAGGGGACTAGGAGCCATGCATACCTCCTCCCCGAAACTGTTTTGAGAATAGTTATGTATGTCGGAATCGGTGGATTGGTCGTTTCATTCTCTCTCTCTCTCTCTCTCTCTCTCTCTCTTTCTCTCTCTGATACCTTATAGTGTTCACGGTCAATCTCCAGGATCAGGATATTCCACGGTTTGCCTACACCAACACGTTTTGCGCTAACAGTTGTGTACTGCTATAAGATAAGGAGTTGGATCGTTGACCAGTATCAAAGTTAAAGTACTCGCTGCAATCTTCAGAACTCGGCACTACCTATCGGTATTAATTTTTTTTTGTCCATTTCAAAACGTCTCTATTCACTGGTCTGATTCTCATTTCACTTCGTTGATTATTTTTTCTTGTTTTAAAGTTATACGAATACGTTGAGCGCGGCAAGAAGAATCAATTTGAAATGATGGAAAAAGTATCATATGAGTTCTACCATTTTTTCTCTTCGGATTGTTCATGTTTGTATATAAAAAAGTGTTCATTTCTCTTAAAAATCGATTGTTACTTTTCACATATCAATCATTTATTATAAATAATACCCGATTGTCGATTGAGCAAAAGTTGAACTTGAATATTTCTAGAATTTATTTCACATCTTACATTCGAAAATTTTTCACTAAAATTTCAAGAAATTTCAAACTTGCAATTGTACAGTGTAATTTTTTAAATCGAGGTGTATTCAAACTAGTTTAAAGTTACTCGTTATCATTTCAACGATTCTGTTCAATAAAAGCTGTAGACTCACAATCTACTGATGATCCTCATGACTCCCTCGATTATTTTTTTCCGTTGCTTTAATGTCAAAGTCATGTATGCAATTGCTTACAATTTTTTTGTAATTTTTCTTATCAACACGGACGTTTAAATTTTACAATCTTTTTACGACACGAGTATTTCCCCCCCTCGCCGATGCCATCGGATGGTCATTGCAATTAACGAACGCCTTGGAAATACGTGTATAAAGGCACTTGGTCGAGGTAAGGTGAGAAACTGAGATATGCCAAATCGACACGAAAACTCAATCGTAAATTCTCGAGGTACAAATTTTCATGTGTCAGGGGATATCTCGACAACAGGGGTAATCAAACTGCGAGGAATTCTCATTTAACAGCGCCACTCTGGTTGAATTAATTCCGTCCGAGTGTTGAAAAAAACAAAACATATATATGTATATTGCACCCTGACGTTAAAAAAAGAAATTTGCCAAGACAAATATTTCTCTCTGGAATTGCTGAAAGTGTAATTATGCTAATTATTCAAACTCTGGTGAATGAAATTCAAGTGATGTGTTAAGTGAGAGCCACTGGCTCATTGGGAACGGCAGGTAATCAGGATCTCGTACGTGGTCACACATTTAAAGAAAAGCATACAGTACACTACTATCTCAATCCATACGCAAATGTCTCCCTCCCCCGATCCGGAACTCCGTTTTGAAAACGACGACAAGATCGAGTCGTGTAAACCTTTCGTACTACTCTCATCCATACAACAACGATGGCCCAAACACTGACGAGGCAAGTTATATTAGTGCGCGATGTGTATGTGTGTTCTGGGGACGGGGCGCGGTGGCGGTGATGGACAAGCAAATCAGAACCACTCAAAGAAATAACCAGTGCTCATTAAGAGTAATAATCCACGGCTATTCCCCCACTGTTCTCCTTAACATCCTTTTTTTCCATCCCCTCCCAGCCAATGGCTCGTCTAATTTTTATCGAGAGGCCCCGGCTACGATTGTTTCAAGGGTGTCGCACGACAAATCGACTGGACAACCCATCAGCTGCGCGTTTTATTGCGCCTCTCTCGTCTCGCTAATCTAGTTTATTATATTTTGCTCTGTCCTTCGAGTGATGCAGCCGTATTCCCACGATTGAGATCACGATTGATTTATGAAAAAAGTCAAGTAAAAATTCCAAGAAAATACGATAAAATTGGTAATTTTCAAAAAAATTCTTGTTTCAATGAATCAATGAAAAAAATTACTTTCATCTCAAACTCTGAGACATTTCGTTTCACAACTCAAATACAGCTGCAAAGTTTTTTAATTTTTTTTTTTTTTTTTTCAAGGTAAAATATTCATCCTGTTTGATCAAACTATCACAACAATTTGACCTTGTACATTGGAATTATCGAGTACTGATAATTCATGTACACATAATTTCAGATAGACATGTCTTTATACGCTTTCAAAATATGTTATCTTCAACGTCTCATTCCAGAGGGGTCGCATTTCTGAGAATGTAAGAAAAAAAGTTGTTTGAACAGAAAAATTAGAGGATTTGTTGACACAAGAGGCGCGATGGATAAACGCATCCGTGAGAAGAGTGTTGGTCAAACATGAGATTGCCAGCCTTCTCAGAGGTGCTCATTGTTTTTTTCCATATTTAATTTAACGAGAAAAAAATCCCAAGATAATGTAATCTATCAGCCCTCCGGAAGTGAAAATATCATTCAATCAATTCAGATTCCTATAAAAAGTCAACTTGAGAATCCAAGGGCTCAATGAATGCCCCAGCATAATTTGACATTGTCACATGGTCTCTAATCTCCCGATTAATTTCAATGTTGTAAGCGTATTCGTCTCCCATAGGCATTCAGCGTTAAACGACTAATCCAATCATTTTAATTCGAGATTGAGGATGCTGGAGATTCAATCGTGTTAACGAACTTCCTGTCCGAATATCATTCGTACCATTCATTGAAAGATTAAACAATTTCATGACCGACTCCAACTAGAAAATCTCATTCAGAATTAATTGAAACCTGCCACAATTGTTCCTGTTTACCCATCACCAGAGAGATAAACGGAATTTCTTTGGATTTACAACAAGTCCCAAAAACAATTTTACAAATTTTCAATAAAAACATGAATATTTTCATGGAATAATTCAATTGAAATTGATAATTTTCATGATTCTTTATGATAACATTTGACATATAGAGTCGTTTGATGATGCGCCTGGCAATATCCCTAACGAACATTCTCCCCCGACGGCGGATTTGTACGTGTGTCCCAGCTTCATTGATAATTACAGTAGGATCTACCATGTCAATGATCAGGGGTATCATTAACACTTCCTGCCTCATAGCGACTCTTATCTGTGCATCGCCGGCGCCACACAATGCCGCGTATATATCATAAACCCGTCGGGCAAATTTGTATCGAGTGAAATTCATCGACAGGTATAAAAAGTAATGAGCCCCAAAAAATGCCCAAGAATTGCCGAGTCCAAACAGCTCCTATTGTCCACCTTTATGCTCAATATATTTACACCAATACCCCAATTAAATTCTCGGGCTTTTATCTGCCATGTGTCCATGTATAACCAAAAAGGAGACGATAGAAACGCGACGGAAAGAAATTATCTCGTCAATGCACCATGGTGAGCCCTCACGGTCAGGCTAATAACTGCCAATTTACCTGTCCCACGTTTGAAAAAAACAGGTTCCACATAAATTCATCGACTCGATCACTCCTCATCCCCCACTCTACCTCTGACCCAAGTATTTGTACATAGCACTGTAAATGGTATGTATTATGACAGGCAAAGTCGATACAAATCAATTATAAATGAGCATCTGGAACTTGGCATTACATGTAACGGTTTCTCCCCCCCCCCTCTCTCTCTCACACACACTCTCTCTCGCTCTCTCTCGCANGGTTTCCCCCCCCCCCCCTCTCTCTCTCTCACACACACTCTCTCTCGCTCTCTCTCGCACTTATTGCGACTAATGTCGTATCGCATGTCCAATGAGGACAGCCCGATACCTCTATGTACTCATGAGGATGAGTCAGTGGTAGCGCAGGAAAGACTATCATGTGAAGCTCACGTGCTTCGTTCAATGACTTTTTCATGATGATTTCTCACCTGTTTTACATAAATGTGAATGAAGGAGAATTATTTTTAGATATAGTGGGTTATAGAATCATTATTTGAGGTGGGAAATTATGGCTGAAGTGTCGAGCGGAACGACTTAATCAATGATACTTGAATATTTTGATGACCTCATTTTTTTTTTAATGTGAGAAAATTAATACGTGTGCTAGACCAACATTTCGAAAAGTTCTGTTGGAGTTTAATTTAAGTGACTTTTGAATTTTTTTTCAAATTACCGTGTCAAAATTTTCTTGTAAAAATTGGACATTTCAAAGAATTTGTCATTTGAATGGCATTCAATGTCACTCTCCTTTCCAACAGTGTAGATGGTTATAAATTTTTGGCTGAAATTTCAATCCTGTTGAATTTCCATTTGATTTTAAATTGAAAATTCATAAAAATGAAAAATAATAGATTGTTATTTATATGATTACATATTATCGGCAAATTTTCATTTTCACACTAAATGAATGATAAATTATGTTTGCTTCCAGTAGCCACTACAAGCCTGAGTGGAAACATAAATGGTGGACTGATGTCGCTGCAGGTGGAGAATGGCACCCAAGTGCAGGTACCCCGGGCGCTGATGCAGGCCTTCCTCAAGCAGGATCCAAACCAGCCAGGCTTGGAGACTGTCCGATTGCCAACTCCCGGAGCCAGTGACAATGAGCCAATCACCTTGCCACTCTATTGCCGTGAAGTTGAGTCCGAGGTGTGCTTGGTATGCCGTAGATGCGGTAGAGCATATCCTCAGGAGTCGACGCTCCTGGCGCACCAGAGATCGTGTTATCTCGGTAATCAGCAGCGTCGAGGAGCTCTGAGGCTTGTGCAAGCCCGCTACAGCTGCAATCTCTGTGATACTGGTGCATCAACCAGGACCTACGGGACAATGAGCGAATGGCGAAGGCATTCCGAGACTGTTCAGCATCGCGCCCGACTCGAGGCCAATCACCAGAGAACCGGACAATTCGGCAATCAGCAGTACGGGATCATCAGTGATGTTGATGGACAATCCGGTGAGGAGGCCAATCCCCTCACCGATGAAATGGAGGACGTTGTCAATCAGATAACACTGCTTGCTGCAAGGGCTGCAGCTGAGAGTACAACGACAACTGGCCAATCGCCAGCAAGCCAGGACAACAATAATGGACCTGATGCCAAAAGGCAGAAACTAGTACAGGAGGTTGCTGCACTAGCTGGTGCACGTTAAACAGGGTGCTCACCTTGGGACTATTTTTCATTTTTTTAATTTTGTATTTAAACAGTTACACACAGACGGAGACTACATTATCGACGGGAGATGAAGACCGAGTATTACCGAATGATCATTATAAATTATTATTATTATTATTATTATTATTATTATTATTATTACTATTATTATTCATTGAATTGATTATGAAAAATGAAAAAATTAAGTGTGCGGGATATAAGAGACACGAGTGATTTCGTAATGCAGGCTGCCAAAAACGGAAAATTTTGTAATAGAAAAAGACAAAAAAAAACAAAACAAATTGAACGCACTTGTAATAATCGGTTCAATTTAGAGAAAAAAAAGAATTGGTGATTGTTCTCCGTTTTGCCTGTTATTTTTGTAGCCAAGACGCGTCTCGTTGCTCGCGCGCACTCAACGAAGTTCCTCTAATTAAAAAAAAAAAGAAAAATTAACGATAGACCACAGGATTCACGACGAATTTAATGATAATTCGATTTGACTGATGACGGATATTACGGGGGACATTTTATATCCGATCGAGTCGGATATTTAAGAGAAATAATAATAAACCGTAGACGTTATGGGATTTTTGGAATTTATGAATTAATTTCGGAAGAATTCGTCAATACGACTGACTTGAAATGACGTCGTCAAGGTGGTCTGACAAAACGTTCCTATGTAAAGTAAAATAATAAATGAAGCAAAAAAAACAAAATGAAAAAAAAAGTTACTAAGAATTAATGTCGCGCGTGCGAGGGCGCAAGAAATCTTTTTAGGTAGTGGATACTGGCTGGATAATCCCGCCAATATACTACGAGTACGTACGTATCACACACTCTCTCTCTCTCTCTCTCTCTCCTCTCTCTCTTCATCTCTCACCCTCTCTCTGCCTCACTGATTATGATTTTTTCACAATTTTGAGTGATGTAAATTATCATGGTATTTGATAAAGCGCGCAATCCACAATGCTTTGTTATTTGTATAATTTATCACGTCGTAATCCCAGCACTGAGTGATACAATGCACGTATTACACACGCAAATGATAAATAAAGTATTATATGACTAATGCCCATTGGATAAATCGGGTTTAATATGATAATTTATTAAATGGGAACGAGCTATTACGACAGTTAAGCCCTAATGATCCCTTTGATTTGCGACGCAATGAACAATATGATAAAAATTACAGGAGAGAATGAATGAGAATAGAAAGAAACAAGTGGCAAAAAAGTGAAAAAAAAAAAACAATTAATATCGAAATCGATGCGACCACCGAGACTGCACGGACGGTGTGCCCGTAATCGACTACGAAATTTTGAAAAAAAAAACCCAGCAACATGGTTCCTATATTTAATAAAGTATATTTAATAACGGTAAAGGGAAAAGATTAATAATAAAATAGTAAGAGTAATAACGATAAACAATAATAAACAATATTTATAGTTGTTAATAGTAACGGTTCCGATGACCGATAATTTATCGATAATTACGGATGCGAATGATTTCAAAAGAGAAGAAAGTGAAGAATTGACAAACTGGGGTTTGGGGTAAACGTGAGGAAAGAAAATGAGAATATGAGTTTTTGTGTTATTGAAGAAAGTTGTTGATTGGGCGGAATGTGATGAGTGAATGCTGTGAGAGTCACTGGATAAGAGAAACCTCCGATTTGAGTGGACGACTGGGCGCACACGATACGCGAGCCTGATTCTCCTACGATCAACTCTTGGAAAATTGCACTGAATACAAAAAGGGTTTAACGTGAAATTCACGGGTGAAAGAGAAGCGAGAGTATAAAGAGGAATAATAGATTTTTGAAAATAACAAATGAAAGGTTAATTGACTTTTAGGTTGCCCGTAAGCCAATACAATGATACTTCCAACTGTAGTTTAGGGGGAAAAATTATTGGAGCGAAATGAAAATAGACGTCGAAACGAACGCATGATGACAGAGGCGGAGTGGGAGAGGGCGGAAATTAATAATCATTTCATAGAAAGACACATAGGTATATGAAGAATATATAAATCTATAAATAAAAGTGATGATGCGGATAAATTAATAAAGATGAATTATATATATTTAAAGTAGATAAATATATATATATATCATGTTGTAACATACTAGAATTCTCGCAGGGCCTGTTCGGGTCGTGGCGCGTTCTTTACACGCGTACGTACGTGGGTTTTGTTTTATTTATTGTCTCTCATTTTTTTATACTGCAGGTGCGTATTTCGTACTTGTAAAAATGAATGTTGCGCAATGTGTCAGAAAAATCTTTAGAATTATTTGTGAGAGAGTCTGTACTAAAAATGGAAAAAACATCAATTTATCGTTGGGTGGAATAATTTGTTTCAGCTAATCGTGGAATCGGAAGATGTACGGAATTATTAAAAAAAATAATAATTGCGAGTCGTTTGAGCTCAGATGGGGGAATTGAAGAGGTCGGAACAAAATTCTAAGGAGAAGTCTTTAAGTGACGCATAATTAATATTTGTAGTCTAAGTAACTTGAGGTTCCTGTGGCAATGATCGCTTTTTTATTGATGTACAGGAGGTGATGACTACTATTACTATTATATTTAAATTATTAATCAATTAATTAATTAATTATAGTTAGGGCGAGAGGTATTGATGGAATATACATTTTAGTGGGCATAATAAGGGGTTGAAAAGTGATCTTTCATCACTCGTGATAACGAACATGACGTTTAATTATTTTGGTTAATTACTTTCTTCATTTTATCGACAAAAAAATTACAGATACATCCGGCAAAATTGTAACATCATCTTCAACACGAGTCTCCTTTACCCCGCCCCTGTGTTATTCACTGGGCGCTAATTTTACCCCGTGTGCATTTTTTCATATCCCTGCAATTCGTGATTCGTTGCGAGGCGTTAACGCGAACCGACAGCCAAAGTTAAAGGGGAGATTGTCCCATAACACAGACACGTAGATGCGCAGCCATTTCGAAGGGTGCTTATTTTCGTTTTTTTGCGCGCAAGGGGAGAAGTGAAAAAAAAATAGGGTGACACGAAAAAAATCAATGGGGTCGTTCGCGCCTTCGCCTCGTTTTCCATGGTAAATAAGATATTCAAGTGCGTAAGGAAAAAATTCTATCGTTGAGCTGCGCTGAAAATATTTCATTCTATTTACAATGGAATTTTCTGGTTAAATATTCTTCAAACACAAATTTGCTGCACTGTTGGAAAAATATTTCAAGTTTCATGGACAGTCGGCTAAGAATTTTCAGGAGAGTGACATTGAATACCATTTGAGATCCCCCTAACAATCATGAAAATTCAAGAATGTATTTACCGGAATTCTCCTAATTTCTACTAATTTTCAGGGATTAATTGAACTGATGAAATTTGCAATTATTGCCAGAAATTTCGGCCGTGTATACTTAAAAAAAAAACTTTAATTAATGAATTTCATTTTAAAGCTCAACAAGAGCTTCAGAATAAAAAATAAAAAATATTCAATTTTTTCTCATGCTCCATTTTGCCGCGATTTCCGACATTGATTCAATAATATTGTCCATTCCGTATTCAATGATAAAAAAACGTACGTACGCATGTAAAAAAATCGGGGGATAGGACGTTGTGGATTTGAGGTCCTCAAGTACTCATTTTAATTCAGTTTTTTGTTTTTTTAATTGAGAGAGGAAGAAAGATTGCGTGATAGAGTAACCAAACCTCGCTACTAGCTGTTCCTAAATCAACAATGAATGAGTGATATACGTGTGCAGAAATTAAACGAGTGATTAAGATACTATATTGTGTTGTATAAGTAAAGAGGTAATTAAAAATTCAAAGTTACTTAGAGGCGCCGCGCGCTGCCACTCCCTCCTGCGATTACCCCTTAAACACCTATTTTCACGCACTGTTATTTGTACTGTTGTAAAGATTATCATAATTTTTTACCCTGTACATTAATTGCATTATCACTAATTGTAACAACTTGATTGTCCAATTATGTTGATGAAGGTCGCGTTAATCTCTCTCACTCCCCTCTTTGTCGCTCTCGCTCTCTCATTCTCCACAAATTTCGTTGTTCCAATGATGAATATTCGACGATTAACTTCATCACTTGGATACCCTTCGTTAACGAATAATAAATAGTTGACTGAATAAATCAAATAGAGAGTTTACATTTTCAAGGTGAAATATTTGATTGAAAGTGACAATTTTTATATAAAGCCACATGTTTTTTTTAGTTATATTCGTCGAATATGTAAAATAGTTATAAATATGCGGAGATCACATGGGGATCCAAACGGAAAATGAGAACAAAGTAAATAAACGTAAATCGTTGCAGCAGAATTACATAAATTCGCAAAAATGAAGAAAGTTGATAGATGAATAAACAAATTAGATTAATAGAGAGACCTCGGCGATACGGGGGATGGAGTGGTGCGGGCGTGTGCGTCCCGTATAGTGACTGATGAGAGAAAGGGAAACAGCCATGACTATAAAAAGAATGACGAAAGGGAAGTAAATGCGATGCAAGTGCGAGACGTAAGGAAGTGTAAGAATTTTTAATTTTTCAATCGTTGAGTTTCAATATGTGTTAACGCGTCTATTTATTAGTGAATCAATTGATTGCTTATTAGTGATTTATTAATTGAATAAACAACACGACTTATTACACCTTCCAGCCTGTGGGAAGGAGGGGCGGCGGGGGGGGGGACACCACACACAACTAGTAATTTATTTTAGTTAATTAAACCATTTCAACAATGCTGAGAATCATTATTGATAAAAGAATTCACTTTTCAAATTATTTGCAATACTTCAAGAGCGAATAACATTCTTAATTGACTATTATTAATTAACTGACTACTAATTGATAATGAGTAGTGAATAATTCTTGTGAGAGATTGCCATGTGTATATCTATTAATGTAATCGCTAAAAGAGAGAAGAAAAAAAGGAAAAATTCGAAAAAAAAAAAACTGGGTTCCCGGGGAGCCTCTGGGGTTCGCCCCGAGGCACGGGGCCCGAACACTGGCTCCCAGTTACCGTGGACGAAGGTACCGTTGGCACTCAAAAATTCAGTCGGTCACGTCTCACCCGTTTGCGCGATTTGTCTATTTAAAAAATGTCGATTATTTGAAGTATCCATTGAAGGACAATTGGCTAATATATTTTTTATCAATATATTTTTCATTACTTCAATACTGTTCTTTAATAAAAATATTAAATAAATCGCTATTGCTATGGTTAGTAGCGAGTGACTTGGGCGTCGTACTGCCAATATCCGGGTGGCTCTTTGCTTCTTTTTGTAAAACAATTGAGCCACCCGGACACCTAATGGATTTGACAATGTAAATGGTGTGAGAGGGTCTTAGGAATTGATTTAAAAGAAATTGGAAATTAAGATGAAAGAGGAAAAAAAATGTTTAAATACGCGAATGAGAATGTGTGTATTATCAACGGGGGAGACGAAGGGGTGAAGTTAAGTGATTGATAGTTAAACATCACAAGTATTAAATAAATGGGAGAGTGACGAGAGTGAGAGCGCCAGCGCAATCGCCAGACTCCGATGAAACGGACTGCTGGAGCGGTGCAATCATGTTCCTATTAGGTTTCATATCTAAGCAAGTAATTAATTATACTACTAATTATAATGATAATGATGAATGATACGATGATATTATATATTATTGGATATATATATTAAATATATATATATATATATAATGATATGACTAGCTGTAGTCTGTAACACTGCAACGTACTGTTTTTCCCCTTTATACACGACAAAAAAAAACGAGAGATAACACGCAGCAGACACAGATTAGTATTTGAAGGCAAAGAAAAAAAAAGGTTTTAAACAGAGGATTAATGATAAAATACTGAACACTCCAAGGGGTCGTGCGAACGCATTTTACCTTCACACACATGTATACGTATACCCATCAAAAACACCAACCTCGACTCGTGGTTTGACAGAGAAAAAAAAGAAATAAAATGAATTGAAAAAATTGAAAAAACGAGAATTGCTATTGAATGGTGAGCTGGACCTCTGCGAGCTGTTCTATTTATTTGCACTCATTAATTTTTTTTTTTTTGCAATGAGCACGAACTCACTGAGCACTGGCTAATGATCCCCACCCAAAATATCCAGCTTATACCAGCACTTATTGAAATCTCCAGCCAGACAAAAATGTCTGGAGTGGATTGTATCCATCGAAGTAGACGTAATCTCAGCGCGCCTCGCGATAAATTGAAAAATTGTTGAACGAAAAATACGACCGGAGACAATGAAATTGTTCCTAACGCATCGTCCACTCGAAGAGAGCCCTGATAAGGATTAATAATAACGAAATAATTCAATGATCCCATCCTCCATATATCCCCATGTCTCAGCCTGATGCGGGATTGAGAAATACCAGTCCAACTGTAAGTAAAAACAAATGAAAATAATTTATGTAATTATCTAACGACAGTACCACGAGACGCCCTCCTCGCGATTCTCACTCCACACGTGCCATATCTCTAACAACGTTTGTATCTTTGTAAAGGCTAACCGAGGCATCCGTTAGTTTTCGTTGTTCCACTGAATTAGCATCACCACGACGAATGACTAATCCTGTGTTTCAACCGAATAATTTACTAGGGCAGTTGTAATATATGAATTTATTACTTGAATATTTCGTCGTGACGAGTCCTGACGACAATCTCACTAATAGGCAAAATGCTTCGAAAGAATTTGTTGATAATTAGCGATAATTAATAATTGAATGCAATTGTAGATGTAGGAATTTTTGTACACATATCAATTGTGCAAACGATGAACATACACAATACCATAATTTAAGTTAATTTTTTATTGGGTAATTTGAGGTTATTTCGGCATCGGAGATTTATCAACATCCTCCTCAAGACTCACCGAGTCGAGTCGTGTGAGTGAGAGATTGCTATCGAGTATCAATCAGTGAATTACCAAAATCTGAATTACGGAAATCGAGCAAATGTCGTATGTTTTGCACGCAGAGATGCAAAATAACCATCAGTTTTGAAATTGCGTCATATGACCAAGAAGTGGCGGTTATGGGAATGTTAAATTTTTAAAAAACAAAAAAAAAGTTTTTAAATCGTCTATATAGATGAACATTATACTCATATGAAATCAATTGACATACACTTTTAGAAAGAAATTGAAATTTCATGGACAGTTGACTAATACTTTTCAGAAGAATCACATTGGATGCGATTTAAAGGGGGGAATAAAATCATGAATATTCAGTGCTAAATTACGATGAATTTCCCATTAATTGCACATTAATTTACAGGGAATAAATTCTGAAATTGGATTGGAATGAAATTGTACTAAAAATTATAAAAATAAAGTATACCGGAAATTTCAATAAAAAAATTTATAGTGTATACAAATGAACAGTAACATAATGGCCATATGACAGTCATCTGACACATTTGCATCTCTATCTGTGCACCGTGGCAGACCGGACTAAAATATGATTTATCGTATTCAATCGAGAATGAGCGAGGTCGATTTGCAAATTCATTGTTTAAATTATCACTTAAACAAATCTGTATGTATGTATATATATACCGATTATTCATTTGAACCCCAACAAGGCGTAAATTTTCTCGATCCCAATATCATCCCATTTCTCCCTCATTCCCAAAATTGTAGCAACTAAAACATGACACGGAATATTCCTCGATCATTGTCCAACTCGGCTTTTATTTCCGGTCACCACGAAGCATCCCATTTCCTCCTAGTGAATATTAGTTCCAATTTCCTTCACCCCTGAACGCGATCCTTTTGTCTGATCGTGGCAATTTACATGGAAAACGTACTCGTTCTGTTCCCAACGAATCAATGTCGCGTGATAAAACGACCAATGGCGCGCAATCTCATCATTTTCGGTGAATCTGAGGGATGCAGGACCAAATGAATTATCGATATTCGCTCGATTCTCGATTTTCCAACCGCACGTGGGCCACATTGACGTCAATGCCTCGATGGGCATCATCTAATTAAAATGGAAAATACTCTAAAGAAACGTAACAATAATGACAATCGTCCTGGCTGCCACGAGATAATGCCGCATCGACCCTCATCATATTCCAGATTTATGGAAAAAAAAACATCAATAAAGAAAATCAACCAATCCCCTCCGTGCCACTCCCTGTATCGCAAGCTCGTCTGATTAAAAAAAAACAAGAACCACACGAGGTAAAAAATATTTGAAAAGTGAAGAAAAATTGAAGAAAAAACTACTGAAAGAACAGAGAAAGAGAAAACTAAACTGTACTAAACCTCGACGTATTCTATTAAACGCTAGTTTATCAGAAAATTGAATTATTGTGTACTCATTGACCTCAATTGAAAACCCATCCATAACTAGATGTTAAGTCGTTGAAAATCCCGTCGTCTTCTCAAATGATGAGAAAAGAAAATGGCATTGACACCAGAAATAAACTATAGGTAAGTGATCATTCCTCCTCCTCAGCTGGTTACAAACTCCGCGGAACGGATTCGTCTGAGATATTTCTCCAATTCATAGCTCCACGGGCAATAAAAAAAAACCAACGAGACATATCCACGTACTGGAATAGAGAGAGCCAATAGGTCGGGTGAAAAACATGGAATTGGAGGGTCTCTCGTGGGTGATGCGTCGAGCAGAAGTGGATAGTATGGATGCAGCTATACGTGGGGAATAAGGGAAGTCCCCCCCCCCCCCTTCCCCCCTCAAACCGTCAGAGTGTTTGCTCGCGAAATGGAACGCAAATTAGGTTTGTACTGGGATCGAAGTTGGGCTCTTCGTATCGAAATAAAGGCACCACGTAAAATATATACAGCCCCCACGTCGACTCTTCGGGGATAACCTTTGGGGTTTCATCCCTATGGCGCACGCTACTCTGTTTCCTCTCTCACCTCAGACTCCCTGCGCCTCACGAGAAAGAGGGTGAAAAAAAAAAGAATTCGTATGTTAGAGAGCCCCCTCAACTATATACTGTGTGACATTGGTGTTCACGTTTCAGCGTTGATGTTCTATCGGGGCTTTTTATAAAATTGAAATGGAAACATCCACTCCATTATAAGAGCTCACATGCGTATGATGTATAACATTTGAAATATTTCATACATCTTCGCGGGGTTTAGAATCTATCGGGAATGCAGTATATGAATAAAATCTATTTTTATTGTGCTGAGTATTTGTGTGCGGCGAGACGGATTCAATTTTACGAATTTCTCAAATCATGTCTATATTTCTCGATTTATAGGTTATATTAAATTTTATGCCTGGATTAATCTCATGTGCACTGTTAGACATTTTTTTGCTGAAAACAAACATCCCCATGAAATTTCAAATATTTTCCAACAGTGTGTGCAAGAAAAATGCATTGAAAAAAAAAAAAATAACTCTAAAAAATCCCAGCCTCACATATTATCATTAAAAATATATATTAAATCCACGTGATAATCGCCTCCACACTAATAACATACCACATAAGACGTTTTAGCAGTACATTTTCTCTCCGACCGGTCGTATCTTCTCGTTAGTCCGCAACAGTGGGTTATACACTCGTTCCGAACGGAGAAGAGGAGAGTCACGTTTTTAATTTCTCTCCTGTGCCCGGTCTTAGCTCATTTTCACACCCTCCCAGTCTCAATACACACCGCAGTCATGTCTCCCTCCCTCTCGCCCCTCTCACGTTCACCTAATAAGTAAATAATAACTCGTTGCTGGACATGAGTTACTTGAGAATGGGGCTTAAGCTGTGTCTGCCCATGGTTTTCCTGTTCTACTCGTATAAAAAGTAGGAATGGTATTACTCCGTAGAGAAAAAAAAATTGCAAAAAAATTATAAAAAGGCTATTCTCGCTCTCAGAGGAGTCATTTTTTTACTTGATAAAAATGACTCCTTTATTCTTCAACCTAATTGAGAGGAGGAAAAATAATGAAAATACAAAATTTCTCTAAAAATACAATGAAATTGCAAAGACAAAAATTCCCCAATTTAGGTGGATTTTCCAATCAAATAGACCGGAAATTTCATCCAATTTTTTTTACAATGCATGATTTTTGGAATAAATTTTTCTCAAATTTTTCCTTCTTGCAACCCCTCCGACTCATTCCTCCTTTTCCTCCTCACTTATTTTTATTCCAATTCCACCACATACAAACCTTGCGCATACAATTTCAAACAAATGAAAGTTGTACTCAAGTAAAGAGCATAATTCACATGAAACTTATCATCCCATCCATTCTTACATACTTTAAAATACATTAAATTTGACATTCATACCGCAAATGCAGACATTTGACGGTGGAAAGTCAGAAGAATATAAAAATGGAACAGTTGGAAAACTCGGAAACATAACACTTTTTACTCTCGCCAACTCCTCAAGCATTTAGCCACCAATTTTTCACCCTTTCAACTCACCCATCTATTATCTCTCTCTAGCATTTGTATTATAAAACATTGCCGACTCGGGCATTTCAGCGGGGAAGGCGTGAAACTGACAAGAATGAGGCAACACGTCCATTATGATAATTTATGCAGAGCAATAACGTGAAAACGCAAATTGCCAGGCTAATCCCCAAGTTTTACATTCTCTACACTCCCTCCGCCCCTGTCGACCTAGCTGTACCTTCATCATTTTGCGCACGCTTGTGTAAACATTCCTTGAATGCCGGGTGTGTTGAGCGCGCAAGGGGCATTCTTAGTGATGATATATCCTGTCTGGGATGTTCACGGAAAACACGATGCATGTCATTGAAATTTTTGGCTAAAAAAAAATTGCGTAATGTTACACTTTTTGGTAAATTTAATCAAACAACAGTTCCACTGCAATTTCTATGTTCAAATGTTCTGTATGAATAGAAAAAAGTCTATGTTATTTTATATTATAAAAATTGAAACAATAAATGTTGAAAAAAAAAATTTGATAAAATACCAAGAAGAAATTTTCTTTTGATCAGCAAAATATCGTCCTGATAATAAAAAAATTGAGTTGATGCGAATTTGATCCGTGAGATGCATCTTTCTTCTAGAACGGTGTGCGCGGTGGCCGAGGAATTCAAGCTTCGCGTGTATACAACAAGACCTAGGAGAGTACAGCCTGTACATCGTAAAGTAAAACGCAGATGCTAAGGGTGGAAAAGTATCTCGGTGTATATGAATATGTAGACTTTATGTCAGAATGTAAAAAGCCGACTTAAAATATATGTCTGAAGAATCCCATGAAGTTTTACGGGCGAAGGAAAAAAGGACGCGTCTCATATCATCAAGAAGGCATCAGCCATGTCTGTGTTCAGTTTTTTCTCTTCATTTATTTTTCAACCTTTTTCCTTTATACTCAGTGACACCGTCCAGCGTCACGTGTGTTTGAAGCCCGGCCCGGCCCGGCCCCTCCCCATTTGGCCCGTGTGACTCTCCTGTCGATAACAGAATTCATTTAAAATATGAGACCCAGTGGAGCAGGAGATTCAGAATCTGTAAGTCCTGTAAGTGCTCTCTAATCACAGTACAGCGTAAACATAACCTGGAATAATGTTTGCATAACAAGGGTAAAGTCAAGGAGAGACCAAAAGCGGATATCATTTTCTCCCCACCACTCCTTTCTTTTTCATCTACTCAGATGCGCCTCAAAAAAGGGTGAAGAAAAAAAAATTCACGATAAAACTGAGGATAAATATTGCTCCGTCGAAAATTCCGACCATGCCAAAAAAAAAATTATAACGGTGATTTTTCACCAAGAGAACAATTTTTTAGAAAATGTTGACAAATTTTAATATGCCACAACACTGAAAAAAATGTAATTTTGATGTGTCGCTATATATAATTTTGCAGAAATCACTAATCTTGATGTGAATTTTTACAGAGTGTCACATAAAAATGACGTTGCGATCCATAAAATTTCCAATTTTTGTTCAATTAATTGCAACTTTTCCGGAAGTTTTTTTCTGGAAAAAATACTCTTTATGGAGGAGAGCCAAAAAGACTTGTAGGATTAAATTTCACTCTACGATTACTTATACTTTGTTTGGTAATTTTTCTCCAATTTTTTTTCCGGATAACAACCGAGAGATCCCCCGAATTTCTGGCATCTGGACCGAGACCGATATGATACGAATATATTCAGTGGTTCAAAGACCTTTTGTGAACTCCGTTTGTCCCTCACATGTGATGGTTCCATTCCATCTAAACCCATTATCGCACACGGAGATCACGACGAGCGGCTGTGGGATAAAATAGTTTAACGCCATATAGTGCATAGTCTTTTTCAAAGAAGAAAGATGCGAAGCCGTGAGGATTTCTACTAGATGCCACCAAGGCAATAGAAAAATAGGAGAGAAGCATATATGTAGAGCGGGTAGTTCTTCGGCGGAGAGTGTTTGTCCAAGAAGAACTGAAAGAGTATAGTCGGGGGNGGGGGGGGGGGGGGGGGGGCGGTCCTCTTAGCGCATTTCAATATATGGCGAGGGCCTTTGAGGTTGGCGGATCGAAGGAGTCGGAAGGGGGTGAAAATAAAAAAGAGTAGTTGGTGGTTTGGTGGTGAGGGACACTGGGAGGAAAGGAGAGCTATTGATTCTTCTTTTAATCTCGTCGCAACCCATCCCACCGGTAGAGTGAACCCCAAGAAGGATGAAGGGGGATGAAGAGAAAGAGAAGGAGAAGAAGAAGAAGAAGAAGAAGTAGAAGAAGAACGTTGGCTCGCTATGTGAAGGGGGTTGGCAAGGTGGGGATGGCCTGTACTTATTTGAATGTGGCGTCGCGCGTGCCGAGACAAAAACGGGAGGGAATCGATGTGGTGTCCTCTCGGGTTCACCCCCTCAGACCACCCACATGGCCCTCGGCTAACCACATACACACACACATTCAACACGATATTTATCGCTTTATGTTTATCCGAGGGAGGATCGATCGTACACCCTGGTAGCTTTTAAAAAAAATGACCAGAGGGGTTTCATCTTGTTTTTTACTCTCAATCGATGAAACTGATATCGATTCAAATTGTGCGAACGATTTTATCAGCCCGAGAGCTCAGATTCCTGGGAATTTGATTTCCCTGTTTTTCCCTCTGTTCTTTTATTTGTTTTAGATCAGGTGTGAATGCTGGCGTGGAATTACAGTGGAGTATTTGTAGAGTATTAAAAGTCTACACGAGGAATGATAGGAATAAAGTATAGATATGTGTATACATGCATATATGAGTATAAAATGCGGGAAACGCAATAAGCGTAACGCAATAAAATTTCGCCGGTGTCTCTTCCGTTATCCTTGGCTCGTTTCTTCCCCATCATTCCTGCAGTTTCTACATACTAGTCCACCCTCTGCCACCCTATAGACTTATCCCTCTCCCACTTGTGTATGGGGACTGAGAGAATGATCGGAATACACAGCCCTCTCTCCAGCAAATAAAGTAAAAAGAGAAATCAGCTTGAACAGTGTGTGTGTGTGTGTGTATGTGCGTGGATCACAACGGTTGGGGTGGCAATGACGGAGGGACGGGGGAGTCATCCAGGATTTCTTTTTTCCAGACCAACGAGAGAAGAAAGTGAGTGTCTCTATAGTGAAAGTGAGATGAAAAAATCAGGGATAGTGGGGTAAGATATTGATTTTTTTATTTTATAATTAGGGGCGCGCACCCCTTGGCTGCCAAAAAAACACATCACCCATACACATACGCATTCTATTACCCCAAGCAGGAAGAAACCCTCGTTTTTTCCATCGCTTGACAGGCGTCCGATCTTAACCCCCTCGATATATACACCCCCCCCCCTCCCATTTGCGATCGACATTCGTCAATCGGGGGTTCACAAATTCAAAGGGGGAAAAAATCAGTGACTGGCATCAGCTTCCCTAGATACAATCCACTGAAAAATCTCACGGAGAAAAAAGTTTAAATTTTATGGGACATGTTCATCAGCAACTTTCAGTGATGAAACTCACTGATAATCAGGGTCGTTCTTGTCAGTGTCCAGTATCACCAATAATTAGTAATAGATTGCTAAAAATGAAAAAATAATTTTCTCTATTGTCGAAATGAAAAAACGAGGGGTTAAAAAAAATTTGCTCAGCGTGTGTACTCGAGTGGAATATATTTATCTCGAAATATTTTTATTATCCTGCGGCTTCGCCCGACCGCATCCGACGTGTCGATAAAGAACCCCTCTCCCCCTTTCCCCAGTTGGTATAGTGGTGAGGAGGACGTCGAGTCTTTCCGCAGTCACGACAGTGCTAAGGAAAACGCACAGGATTCCGGTATTCACGAATTTCCTCGGATGTATACGACTATGCCGAATGGAGAATCCAGGAAGAAACGAAAGAGAGAAGAGGCTTCCCAAGGGGAAAGCTAGGGTGTGAGTTGCGATGAATGTGAGAAAAGGCGAATGAAGGAAGAGAGTATTGACCGAACAAGAGGAACAGAAGGAGAGAAAGGAGCCCGAATCTTGGCGAAAGTACAAAGAGTCGACAGAGGCATTCTTTTCTTCTCACTTTTATTTTCATCCTTTTTCTAAGAACCTCAGCCCCCTAAGAAGAGAGGTGACAATTCCTCATCTGCCTCTATCCTCGCCACCGTTCGTTGTCCTCGTTCCGGGCGGGCCCCCTCCCAACACATACGTCTCCGCACAATTCCTGCATTCATTTCAACTCAAACGTTCCCTGAAACTTTTTCCAACACACATGCAAACTCCTGACCACACATGCAAATATTTTCCAACACACGTGAAGAATAGTCCTCTGTATCACATACACAGTTGTGTGTAATATGCAAAGGCCCGCCTCCACGTAACCATGGAGACCATGGAGAGCTAGTGAGTGAGGTATTTCAGGAGAAGGTAGGGAGGAAATTCAGAGGGGCAGTAGGGGTACGCGGCTTTAAGAGACGAAGCAGGGGGTGGATTTTAAGGAGAGGGCAGACACTCTTGGAAATTTGTATAACTACCCCCGAGAGTGAGAAAGGCAGTGGAGAATCTCCTGGGATGGACGAGTGAAGGAGAAAAGAGGAACAAGTGAAAGGGAGGGGGGATTCTTTGCCTCTAGAGTCTTAAGAAGGCTAGGGGGGG
>NW_021680342.1:0-83525 GCF_001412515.2 Diachasma alloeum | reverse complement strand
TAATCAGGGTCGTTCTTGTCAGTATCCAGTATCACCAATAATTAGTAATAGATTGCTAAAAATGAAAAAATAATTTTCTCTATTGTCGAAATGAAAAAACGAGGGGTTAAAAAAAATTTGCTCAGCGTGTGTACTCGAGTGGAATATATTTATCTCGAAATATTTTTATTATCCTGCGGCTTCGCCCGACCGCATCCGACGTGTCGATAAAGAACCCCTCTCCCCCTTTCCCCAGTTGGTATAGTGGTGAGGAGGACGTCGAGTCTTTCCGCAGTCACGACAGTGCTAAGGAAAACGCACAGGATTCCGGTATTCACGAATTTCCTCGGATGTATACGACTATGCCGAATGGAGAATCCAGGAAGAAACGAAAGAGAGAAGAGGCTTCCCAAGGGGAAAGCTAGGGTGTGAGTTGCGATGAATGTGAGAAAAGGCGAATGAAGGAAGAGAGTATTGACCGAACAAGAGGAACAGAAGGAGAGAAAGGAGCCCGAATCTTGGCGAAAGTACAAAGAGTCGACAGAGGCATTCTTTTCTTCTCACTTTTATTTTCATCCTTTTTCTAAGAACCTCAGCCCCCTAAGAAGAGAGGTGACAATTCCTCATCTGCCTCTATCCTCGCCACCGTTCGTTGTCCTCGTTCCGGGCGGGCCCCCTCCCAACACATACGTCTCCGCACAATTCCTGCATTCATTTCAACTCAAACGTTCCCTGAAACTTTTTCCAACACACATGCAAACTCCTGACCACACATGCAAATATTTTCCAACACACGTGAAGAATAGTCCTCTGTATCACATACACAGTTGTGTGTAATATGCAAAGGCCCGCCTCCACGTAACCATGGAGACCATGGAGAGCTAGTGAGTGAGGTATTTCAGGAGAAGGTAGGGAGGAAATTCAGAGGGGCAGTAGGGGTACGCGGCTTTAAGAGACGAAGCAGGGGGTGGATTTTAAGGAGAGGGCAGACACTCTTGGAAATTTGTATAACTACCCCCGAGAGTGAGAAAGGCAGTGGAGAATCTCCTGGGATGGACGAGTGAAGGAGAAAAGAGGAACAAGTGAAAGGGAGGGGGGATTCTTTGCCTCTAGAGTCTTAAGAAGGCTAGGGGGGGGGGGGGTACACACATCGATCCAAGCCAGCCTCCGCAAGCTCTTCGTCATCCAGTGGAGCTTTTCTCCAGTTCTTTCCGACCCGCACCTATCCTCTTAATTTCTTTTCGACTCTGTCTATGCAAGCAACGGCCAATGTTTATGCTTACATTAATAAAAACCAACCATATGGGCAGATTTGTCTATTATTAGAGGGTCCAATGCGATCAAAATTTTCGTCATACGCCGTCGGATTTTTTATTCGTTTCATGCTTGCATTTGAGGACTTCCTAATGATGCAAAGTGTCCAGCTAATATTTTTGTACAGTATTTTTTTAATACATTCCTGAATATTCTCAGCTAACAATTTTATTGAAGCTTGAAATAATTTTATCATTGATAAGTCCAGTCCTCCTGCCGTTCAAAAATTTGGAATTCTCTTGTATTAATAAATAAATTATAGCTGACTGATGAAAGATATAAATGACTGAAAATATTTCACCAATTTTTTTATAAACAAAATTACGTTTTTATCACGTAATTTTCCATGAAGGGATCGAAGCTAAAGTTGCTATGTATAATGTGAATTAATTAGAATATTGTAGCAATTTAATGCATATGATGAGAGAAAAGTCGATTGGAAAAATATTCCTTCCAATTTCTCTGACGAAGCTGTTGGAGTTGACTGAGAAACCGGGGGAGCACTTGGTTGTGCCCCGGGAAAACCGCATGCGTTATTTCTGTTAACATTACATTTTTAAACGCCTCTCACCCATACGATGGAAGGCCACTAAAAGCCCTTCTTTGCTCAAAACTGCGGGTCGTTAACTCAACGGTAGTGGGAAGTGTAGAGTACGAGGAGACAGAGGTACTGAAGAGACTTGAAAAAGAAAAACCTAAAAAAAATTGCAACTGGAATATACAAGCGAAGTACGTCGAATGCGCCATTGAGGTGGAGTAGTAGGTATAAGAATAAGAGGAGAAACAAAAAAGGCTGTAATGCCAAGAGCTCGTGAAAATAAGTCAACGTGCCTTGATGCATCGTCCGCTCTGGTTGTGTCGGAGAGTTTTCTAGTTTCCCTCACCTTCTTGGTAAACTGCGTTCATATACGCATTAGGCAACAAGACACGTTCAACACTTCGGTGAGGAGTGAACGTGCATCGTAACCCACTAGGTTGGTAAACGATAACGCGACGCTTTGGCGGGTTTATACGGCACATTTGAAAATAAATGAACGATGCATTCTTTTGCCGGGTTATGCGGTGAAAAACGGCTAATAAAAATTTTCCTTGTTTTTTTTTTTTATTAAAAAAAATTCTCTGTATGGGCGAAATAACTGAACAGTATGTAATTGTGTGGGAGAATAGGAATGCAGCGAAAATGAGTTTTTCTTGAGTTTGGCTTGAGTTGAAAAAATTTTCACCATTACTCAATTGTACTTTCACATCACAATGAGCTATCAAGAAAAAATTACAAGCTTCGCTTGTGAAAAAATTGAAATTTTATGCACAATTAAAAATATTGTATAATATTACAGTCGAATAGTGAATTAGAATTTTCCTGATTTATACTATTTTTAATAGAATAATTGAACTAAATTTTCAATCTGGCTAGTTAATTGTTAATCATCACAAAACTTGATAATGTACAAGTGGAATAAATTTTTCAGAATAAAGGAGAAAAATCGATATATTGTCCTACATTTTCTACACTTTTACCATCGCCATCAGAGTAATTCATTGTTGGCATTCCTCGTTTATTCTATCGTACACTGAGGTTTCATCCCAAGTCTTTGGCTCCTTTGTACCGAGTCATAATCACCACAACGATAATTATGTAGGTAAATACGGACACAAAAGATTCTTGGTGGCGAGAGTGAGCATCAGGGACTCCTCTCCTCGCTGACCAGCTGCCTCATTCGATCCTCTGGACTAATTATCATCGTAAGCATCGGCTTAATTGCTATACTCGCCTTGGACGATATCCTCCTTTAATTTTTCCATACATTTTACTCTCAATTCCGTTAGACCACTGCTCTGCGGTGTGCAACCTTCATCACTCGACGCCTTGCACAAAAGTATAACGTGAGACCCTGGGACCTGTTACGTATATACCATCTTCATACCTAACTATATAAAACTACCTCGTGATCGTGAGGTATCAAGAGGCCTCTCTCGTGATGGCTACCAGCGTGGATTTATCATTTTTTTTTCCTCAGTTTTTTTTCATCCTTTTCTCACCCTCCACCCGTTGATCTTGTAGTTTAACTGGAGTAATCGTGAGTAACAAGAGAAATCGTTTCTTCATGCATTATCTGCTGGGAATTTTCTTTCAAACGAGTATCTTGTGTGGCGAGAGGCCGAGGGCGCTGAGGGTTTAATTAGTGCTGGGTACCTTGTCATCATTGAATAATTGGAATGATAAGCTAATGATGTGGAATGGAAAAGGTACAGTTGAACTGGATTTGTTATTTGTCTCACTAGCCAACAAATAACAAATCCACTGATTACAAAGATATCACGGTACAGAGAAGTCAATTGCACGCAAAACTCGAGATGTGGCTTTTGGTGGAAGGAGATATACTCGATGCTCATCCGTGATTGTGCGTGGCGTGGGTGGAGCGACTGGACCCCATGGACCCCTCGGGGCAGAATTATCATACCCACACACCGACACTACGGACTGATCTAATCACACTCTCCCATATACATAAAATAATCGCGCTCCCTCTCTCTCTCTCTCTCTCTCTGTACCCTATGGGGGCACAAACGCGAGATGCCAGAAAAAAAGTTGCGAAGGGGTACAAGAGGGAATGAGAGGAGTGAGTGAGGCGGATTGTTTTCAGCTGGGACTCGAGTATAAATTGGCCAATTATTCGGAAATAAGGTAATTATATAAGAAGGGAGTGATCTTCGATGCTGAGGGGGAAAAGGAAGGGAGGGAGGGAGAGAGAGAGAAAGAGAGGGAATCGAAGAGAGAAATCAAAGGCGATTATCTGCCTATGAGGTTGAAATCGACGTGGCTCTTGGCTCTTGGACTTGAGCCGCGTATAGAGGGAATATTGTACCCTGAGGAGGTGCCAGACTATCCAGCATTTTCACAGCAAATGCAGCGACTCGAGCATATCAATGTATGGCAGATGTTTCTTGCAGACTCAAGTGCCGGCCTGTGAGGAATTAATAGAAATGAGTAATGACTTTCTCTCTGTTTATTCACCACTACTTTTTCGGCGAGAAATTATAAACGTTTTGGGACACTGGAGGGGTATCTGGAGGGGTACCAGGTGGAGACTTGTGTCTGGGAGCACAGGTGCTCTACCGACCGATCGATTCTGCTATTCAGACTATTCCGAAATCTCTCACTCCATCACTCACTTATTCGGAACTCTGTGGTCACGAAAGCACTCTGATGAAATCATTTCGGTGATGATTCAAAAAGGATAATTTTTTTTTAGTTTTTTCACTTCTTTTAGCATTGGAATGAATGAATTTCTATTGCTTCAATTTTTCTATAAATTATTTTCAAAGTGCATCCACCCAACGCTTTTATGTTGTTATTAAATCCTATAACAAGAAGTTTCAAGTACATGCCCGTGAATCAGAGCATGAAATTGAACTTGACATTATTGATAAAAATGAAATGAGACTGGTTTGTATGAAATAAAAGACATTGAAGAACTATTCCATAAGAAGAGTCTTTCAGTTGTGGTGCCATTAAGGGCTGCGTGGTGGCCCGAGGCACGAAATTAGCATACCCTGACTCCAACTGACTCCACCTCCGCCTCCATGTGACTCTCTCTCTCTCTCTCTCTCTCTCTCTCTCTCTCTCTTGACTGCTCCGATACCGATGGCCCAAGGAATATAACTTAAGTTCAAGCGGATATTATGCCACCATTCTTACCTCCATAATGCGCGCTTAACCACAGGTAGGTGCCTCTTTCCGATCACGGGGTGAGGCTGAGATGAGCGGACATGCGGGGATCGAAAGAATGAAGATGGTGGAGTCAAGGGATGAAGCCCGCGAGCGCACTCATATCGGCTTGATCACTTTTAATTATAATTATATGCAGTCCCGGATGCCGATAAGGATCACGGCTGGGTGGGGGAGGGAAGCAGAGCGACTGACGGAAACAAGAGAGGGAGGGCTCCTTCCCACCCAAGCGCGTGCCGATGACGCCCAGGAACGAACAACTCTCATCCTCACCGCTGTGTTTCGGTGCATTTTTTTTTTTATTTGTTCGTTTCTCTCTCAGTGTGAAGAGCTGAAAAAAATTTTAGGTTTAAGGATATTCAGGTGACTGTTACAAAATTATACCCCTGAGTGATAGTAATTTTTTTACGTAAGTTGGGGAATTCTCATTTTCCTGCTGCTTTCAGTCAAATCAATTAACAAATAACCGTTGACAAAACTTGAATTCCTCACAAAGCAAGAGAACAAAATCTCCGCATTTAAATCAATCTCTTATTTTCAAAGCCTATCCTCACAGCCACAACCACAACTTATTATCCATCAACCTGTTTGCCCGAAGTGTCTAGAAAGATTTCTAATTGTCTCCGTGAATTGACCTCAAACAACGGAAATCATCATCGGCATCTGCAGCGGTTTTGAAAAGGTCGACGAGAGTAAGTCACGGATCATGAAGTTTAATATCGTGCCATCTCCGTCCAACAATGTTGTTGTTGGGGAATAGTTTGAAAAACTCCCATGGATATCTATCTGAAGTTTTCGCTTTCTCCAAGTGAAGAGGAGCGATTGCGATTAAACCGGCGCCCAGGATGGGGGGGGGGGGGGTTTCCACCTTTCCACCGATCCGCGGATCCACCGATTCACCGCGACTGATAATTGTCTGGTGTAAGGCGCGGGGCTCCTGCCCGTAGATGAGAATGCACTGATAGAAAAAAAATAATTTCAGTTGAAACATTAATTATTTGGTTGTTAATTTTCCAAGTAACAACCAATATGACGTTATAGTGAATATCAATTAGGGTGATTACTTCTTGAGATATATTTCGTCGGGGAAAATAAAATTTCTTTAGAATTCAAGTTGATTTTAATTGTCGCAGTTATTTATGAGAGTATTTACACGTAATTTTTTTCTAAGACCAGAGTGCATAGCAGAGATGTCAGACAAGATGTGAATGTTTTTTTGGCCCCGAATTGAAGAGCGAGTTTCGAAATGGCGTGCAAATATCTCTAAGGATGATTTTTGGCACAACTCTGGTAGGAGTCTCCCCTGGTTGGGAGATCACCGCTAAAATCATTTGCACTATATTTCGGCACCCACTCCTGCACACGGACCCCATTAGACAAATATGAATATCGTTAAGAAAACGTTCGCATAAAATGCAAAAAACTATTCATTTCATCTTTTATTTGCGTTAATCTATACTGATATTCGTATTCGAGAAATTTTTTTACTAGTCTACTATCTCCATATCACTTATCAATTGATTCGATCTATCTAGTTTATTGTCTAGATTTAATTTGAGAAGTCAAATTTGAGGGTCCACGATCTCCCATATATCCACGCTAGAAATTACCTTGAATCCACGGTCAAATTTACCGTGGAGCGTGTGAGTAGACACTGCCAAAAATAAATGACAAGTGTTTATTTCCTGTGAATATATTGTTGAATTTGATATTCATAATATTAATAGTTATTTTATAAAAGAAATATTTACAAATGTATAGGCGGTATATTATCATTAGCCAAAGGTGTACCTTCATTTAAACCATTACTGTGTGGGTTCAATTAATACAATGTGCGGGTAGGAAGAATTTTTTTAACGATGCCGACAGCGTTTTATCGCCAATTAAAGCCTGAAAGAGGAGGTAAACCAGCGCTCGCTGGTTTGAATATGATGGTAAAGAAAAAAAAGGCGATCGTTCCGATGGAAACAAGAAGAAAGAACAGAAGAATTAAAGAACAACTCGAACCCCATCCGTCCAACACCTCCTTGACTCTGAAGAGGGGCAACACTGTTGCCAACGACCGACATCCCTCGCTCGTGTTTAGTTTCTTCCTTCAAAATCATCTTTTTCTCTCTAACGTGTTTAACTTTGACTCACGCCATGTGTCCATATGTCCGCGTAATTGTAAAAGTCAGAGCTCTCCTCGCCGCGGGAATAAAAAACCCAAACGCATTATCGTACAACTCGGCAGGGCTGGTTGAAGGAAAAAAAAAGAAGAAAAAGAATAAAAGGCAAAAACATTGGAAAAAAACTAAATGACACGTCGTTCACCGTACAAAGTGGATTTCCCATGACAAACGAGACGGCAATTGAATACTGCTGGCCGTAAATAATTCGACTCAGTGGTTAAACCAATTTTTATACATTCATGTCTTCCATCATTGAGTTCATTGCTCCATATGATATTAATTTACTCTATACAACAAGGGCTAAGCATAAATAAAAACAAGTGAAAATGCTCATTCCAAATAGAAAAGTTGCAAGTCGATTAATTTGGAATGAGAAAAATATAAACCGACAACTGAAAATCTAGTAAATAGATTAGACTAGTTGTTGAGATGACTGAGAAGTTAATCACGATAGTTTTTAGCTTTTGCCAAAAGTATACACTATACAGCCACGAAAGGGCTAAAAATCACGCTCACCAGAAGGCAAAAATTGAAGAAAGCAACGGTATAACGGTTGTTTTTTCAATGTTCAACCAATAAGCATCAGTGCCTTTATTCAAAGAAGAATACGAATTACGAATAGAATGTTGTTGTATTCCACAATGGCCTCGTGCGATTCCGGTACACGTTCATTGCTGATACCTCGCACACTTTCATCGGGCTCTCCCTACTAATCGAACTGCCCATCCGATATCCCATCGTGGAATTGATTTCCTCCTCATCTGAATATAATTTTCCTCGGACGCGATCTGGCCACGGTAGAGAGATATAATGACGGAGTTATGCCGTAACACCTCGGAGGCATATCGAAGAAGGGACTGCGGAGGAGGTAAAAAAGGGAATAGTAAGAAGTGGAGAAAAATAAAGGAAATGGAAATGAAAGAAAAAAAATTGACAGAGCCCATTGTACATAGTGTTGAGACTTCTATCTGCCTCGTTCTGACTCGTGACGGTACCTACTGTAAACTGGTGTAAGTATCCGAGAAGAACACGTACTTATATACCTGGGCGCAGAAAACAAGAGAGCCAATACCATGGGAATTTGTGCGTTTGTATTGGTGAATGTGTTTTAGAAGTGCAGATAGACACATGCACAGGCACAGGCACAGGCACATAGACACGTTTGCGACGAGGCGTGATTCGTGACGGCCAGGAAAGAATTGAGAGACCCGGGGTGCGGAGATGTTGGTAGATGGAGAGAATGAACAAATGCAGAAAAGGGATGCCGTATATGCACTACCAATCATTTCGATGATTGCCATTCGAACTGTACCGTTTTCTTCGATAGGGGAGACGCTTCACCCCGGCACGAATCGATACTCAGAATCCAATGCAGTAAAACAAGTACTACTAATGCAACTTTGGAGAAAAAAAATAAATATATACAAGAGGAGATTACGTGATAAATAAGATGGATATGTAACGAATTGCGTTGATTTTTTTTTTCTTATAAAATATGATCATCATAAAATGTTTCGGTAAATTATAATGACTCGTGCATTTTTTCACTATCGTCGATACTTGCAAATGCGCTTCATTATAAGTTTTGTAGAAAAAAATCCTGAGAAAAAATTCTCATCTTAGATAACGTGATAAATAAGATGAGTTTGTAACGAATTTTTTTGTAAATTTTTTAGATGGAGTAACAATTGGATAAAAAGTTTTTATAAAAATACCGGGGATGATTAAATTCCCGGTGTAATCAAAGTTTTCTCACTTTGCCGAGGAAAAATGACATCGAAGTTGTGCATAAACGAAGGTTATGGATGTGAGAGAAGGTGAAAAAAAAAAACCTGAAGAGAAAAAATAAGAAGAAATTATGATGAGATGGGGAGGGTTGGGAGGTGCCCCCCCCCCCCCCCTCTCTCTCTCTCTCTCTCTCTCTCTCTCTCTCTCTCTCTCTCTCTCTCTCTCTCTCTCTCTCTCTCTCTCTCTCTCTCTCTCTCTCTCTCTCTCTCTCTCTCTCTCTCTCTCTCTCTCTCTCTCTCTCTCTCTCTCTCTCTCTCTCTCTCTCTCTCTCTCTCTCTCTCTCTCTCTCTCTCTCTCTCTCTCTCTCTCTCTCTCTCTCTCTCTCTCTCTCTCTCTCTCTCTCTCTCTCTCTCTCTCTCTCTCTCTCTCTCTCTCTCTCTCTCTCTCTCTCTCTCTCTCTCTCTCTCTCTCTCTCTCTCTCTCTCTCTCTCTCTCTCTCTCTCTCTCTCTCTCTCTCTCTCTCTCTCTCTCTCTCTCTCTCTCTCTCTCTCTCTCTCTCTCTCTCTCTCTCTCTCTCTCTCTCTCTCTCTCTCTCTCTCTCTCTCTCTCTCTCTCTCTCTCTCTCTCTCTCTCTCTCTCTCTCTCTCTCTCTCTCTCTCTCTCTCTCTCTCTCTCTCTCTCTCTCTCTCTCTCTCTCTCTCTCTCTCTCTCTCTCTCTCTCTCTCTCTCTCTCTCTCTCTCTCTCTCTCTCTCTCTCTCTCTCTCTCTCTCTCTCTCTCTCTCTCTCTCTCTCTCTCTCTCTCTCTCTCTCTCTCTCTCTCTCTCTCTCTCTCTCTCTCTCTCTCTCTCTCTCTCTCTCTCTCTCTCTCTCTCTCTCTCTCTCTCTCTCTCTCTCTCTCTCTCTCTCTCTCTCTCTCTCTCTCTCTCTCTCTCTCTCTCTCTCTCTCTCTCTCTCTCTCTCTCTCTCTCTCTCTCTCTCTCTCTCTCTCTCTCTCTCTCTCTCTCTTCCTACCTGTGCATTGGCAGGCGTTTGAAATACACTCGACTGAATTATGAACCGTAAAAACTCCCAGCAGTCCAAGACAACTTACGGGGCCTTAACCCGGCATAGTGGACCATACCAGTAAACTGTATTCACCCTCGCCCGCGCGTTGGGGTTATTATCGTGCGTATGGGCCTCGGTGTGGTCTGCGGTCCACGGGCACTGTGAGGACGGATGGAATGCCTGCACGAGTTCGAGTAGAGGAGAAAAATCAAAATGTGTAGAACAAGAAAAACAAGGGGGTGAGGTGGTGAAGAGGGAGTGGAGGACTGGTTGGATGCTTCTTCTGGCTAATATTCGAGTGGCAACTCCACCGGTCTCGTTAACGCCGTCTCGTTTCGAAAATGAAGGCAGAGAGGCCAACAGTAAATGACGGCTGCTTATGACCTTTTGTAACCTGCGCTATAACAAAGTCTGCTGTATCAAATTCAACCGCAAATAGTTGAAAGGTGAGAAAAAAAAATTGGAAAATGAATTTCAACATTTTTAAAATTCAGTATTTTCAGGGAGTCCTCTGATGTATCATGCAAGCTGTACTGAGCTAATAATTGATTTTTATAGGCCAAATAACAATATGAGTAATAATATTCAGTGTGATTGGACATACGAAAAGGCACTTTTTCACACAACAAGTATAGAGATGTACTTACTATGTAAAATCATAGTAATTGTAAACATTTGAATAATAAAATTTTCGGTACATAGGTAGTCTCGTTAACATGCTCTCGCACATGTCCATACTCGGAAATCACGTGATGACAGGGTCACGAGGGTTGATTAACAAATTTTAAGGGCTATACCTCGGATCCCGGCCCTTTTATCCAATCCCACCGATTGGAATGAAACTCGCGGCACTCTCGGGGTCTCGACCAATAATAATTCTTACTCGAATTCAATTTGAATAATGCCGCATGCGGTTACCATCGGCATCCAAGAGCGCACCTTATTATCTCACGTATCCACTCCCCATATACTTCCGATATCCCATCGACAATCATTTTAACTTATTTTATAAAAGTTTCTTTTTTATTTGCCTCCTACACTGTCTAATCATATTTATTCCACCTTCCTACGTGCATTTCTATTCTTTTCGGCGAAAATTTATGTAGATTATCCGATTGTCTGATAATTAATGGTTGAGTTGAAAAATACTTTATTGTTGGCAGAATTTTGTACTCAATGAATTTCACATAGTTGGCAAAAATTTTAGGAAAATCAGTGGCAATGTATTGCTATTTTTCACACTTATCCCTCTATTCCCCCTTTATTGGCAACTCCTTGTTTACATCTTCAACTCTATCCAATCCTTCTTCTTTCGTCGCTTCTTTGCGCCCAAGCCAATTGCCATTTTGCCCATCATTATTCCAGCAATACGCCTCGGCGGGTATTCCCAAAGCACACGCGCGTTTTCTTCCTCACCAAGTATGTGCCATATCCAGGAAGGTATGCGCCTCGTCATGCCACGATCAGAGATCTTACTTATTGTTCATTTATTCTCAACTTTTATTTTTCATTAATCGTCTCTCTCTCTCTCTTTTTTTTCACACTCGTCCAGTTGAAAATTCAACGTCCTCAATGATGAAAATAGTCGTCCTACTCTGACATACCCTCGCCACTGGGTGCCACATATACGATCAAAAACTACTCGAGGAAAAGAAGAAATATCTCGATTGACACGTTCAAACAGGGAATTATATTCGGTATTAATTCAACTTTCCAATGGTCCAATTGGTGACTCCAGGGAAGTCACAATCTCCAGTGACCAATTAGATTTTATTTTACTTTTTTTGAAATTCCTTTAACGATTCCTCCGATTCTCTAGAGCCGAGTTATTGGTAATGCTTGTCGTCAAGACACAATAATCATGGCATTTTTTAATTTTATTTTATAATTCCAAAGGAGAACAGTTCCTGTTTAGTGCTTTAGTTAATAATCTCTAGAAATTAATTAATCACTATTTTCCAATTCAAAGTTGTCAATTTTTATAAAAACACTGAATATCTAAATTCGCGAACAAATTACACAGAATTTTCCAACGAAATTATTTGAAATTGCAGTGGAACAACCTAAAGTGTTCTATACTTGTAGAATGTGAGACTTTTATCATTATTTACTCTTGAATTGCATCCATTGTCATTTTAAATGGACTTTTCTCACAGGATCATGTCCACATGTGCCCACAAATCTCTCATGCATAAAATATAATCAATTTTTTTTTTCTACCTCTGGGATTACAACAAAAGTCACCGTTACGGCGAGGCTCTAACTTCCGTAACGATACCTCGGAGAGCATGTGTTGGTTATATTTCACGAAAATGTGGAAAGAGAAGGGGAGAAAAAAAACAGAGACGGAGAATCAAGCGAAGCAATTGGCGATTATCGATTACCTGTCGCGGGAATTGAACAACGACTAAAACTGACACTTTGACGACCCCGAAAAAACGAAACAGGGTGAACACTTTGTGTTTCTACATTTCCATTGAAAAACTATATGTATAGACTGCGGAGGAAAAAAAAAACCGAGTGTGCATATGTGTTACTACCCTCGCGCCTGGGGTGTGTGTTTTTTATCGAAGCCATTATGCACATTTTTTCCTAGCCAAAAGTTCTGAAAAGCCTCTTTCTCACTTATTTCCATCACTCCGTGACCTCAACCCCGTTCCGTTGTCTTGTATAAATGAATCAACCAAAATAAGGCAGTGGGGAGAGTGAGACATAATGTTTTCTCTTCTCGGAAAAAATAACGTTGTTTGACGTAATTGTGATTGTAATTAATTTTTTAGTGTGTAAAAATTCCCGACAGAGCATTTCAAAAGCTCCAGAAAATATGGCTTTTAAAAGCCTGCTCATTTTTTCATCGGCCAACGAACTTGGGGATTCTCGCCAAGAAATCAAAGTCTTCACTTGGTCGCGGCGGTCTCCACTGGCCTCCCAGTACTCTCGTGATTCGTGATTCAGTTAGGAGTTTGAGGTTTGAGGTCGAAGCGTCATTATGTCGCCGAGCGTCGACGCTCGCGGAGACTTGTGGTGGTGAAGAAAGACAAAGACGAAAAGACGAAAGAGCAGAAGCTACAGATCGAGTAGCTTGGAGTCAGCGGTATGGTGTGGACGAAGGTGGATACACACCAGAAGGTTGCGTGCAAGTGGCAAAGAGTGGGAGAGAAATACATCAGCAGAAAGGGTTTTATCCGCAGAGTGAGGAGAGGCTCGAGAGAGGGACAAAAACGAGGCATTAGCGAGCTGTCGAGCTACCGTGCAGGCGCGCTGCGCTGTTCACCTCGACCGCCCGCTGATGTCCACTTCTACTTACCAAATTAGCATTATTACTATTTCCCCCTGACTTCTCGGGCACTGCAATCAGCCACAAAAATGTAATCAATGTATAAACCCAGTCAGTAATTCGAATAAAATAAATTTCAGATGAGAGAGAGAGAGAGAGAGAAAAAAAAGAAAAAAATAAACGGACTGATGAAAGAAACCTTCCTTCATCTTCATCGCCTGACTTAACGACCACAAAGTGCGTTACCCTGGGAATACACCACGAAGGCCAATATAACTTACTTTCACAGACTCCCAGACAAGTTGAATATTCTCTCGCGCGCTCTATATATTATCCGACCTGTGATGCACACGTCACTGTGGAAAAACTTGCGCACCAATATGGCTTTTTACCATTTGAATTCTACACCGCGGGAAATCAGATCTCGGGTGTAAGAAGTAGGGGAAATCATTTGAATAGAACATCACGTTTTCAAGTAATAACGAGTCTACTTGTGAGTCAAGCGTCAGCTTTAAATTGCTGAGAAAAAGATGTTCAACTTTGTAAAATGTTGGTGGAATGGATGAGAGATGCGAGTCTTCCGCCGCGACTTGAACGGAATCGGATTTTCTACAAGTGGGGGAGGGGTGTATGAAATATATATCGATGTAAAGCCATTTATCGTGAATAGTCATGATGACAATCTCAACTGACGAGAATTTTTATATGCAATCACTTCACTGTCAATTTCAGCATTTCGTATGTGCAATTTATGGAAGCCTAAATTTGTGGTAATTTAATTGACAGTTATGCGGTCTAATGTAGTAGGTAATTGTTGTTAAATATTTAATATTTTTCACTATATATTTATTAAGAAATTTTCTATGAAATTGTTAGAATTTTGTTGAAATAATTCATAAATTCTCTTATTCAATTGGCTGAAATTGAAGAGAATTAGGTATGATGATTAATAATTAAATGTAAGTAATCCATATGATACAAGCGAACTTTGGGCGCCCCTGATGGTCACACAGGCCCGTAAGACGAAGAGACTCCTCGTCTTACGCATCCTCATCCCTTCGACCCCGCGCCCAAGCCCGCGCATATATGCATCACTCTCAGTCTGCCTGGCGTGAAACACACAGCACGATTCCTCTCCATATGAGTAGAACAGAGAGATCTCCTCATGAGGTAATTATTATTACCCCGTGTTTGTAGTTGTGTGTAAGGGCCCATTGCCAAGCCAAACAGCGGGGAACCGAAGAAAAGAGTGCGTTCGGTGTGGTTCCCTGTAATCAGTGTTACAAGGGGAAGGGAAAAATACGGGAATAGAAGATGTGAGGAACATAAAATGAACGAAATCGAAGAGGAAGAGACGCACGTATGAGTAGGCGTCCTCAAATTTATCCCGGCCTCCTTCAGCACCTTCCTCACGTCAACGTGAATTTAAAATTGTCTATTTTCTCGTCGAAGACTCGAGTTGGATCGGATTCAGAATGGAGACGTTTTGTAGCAATACTCGCACGCTTCACTGAATCACACTGATGATATTCGTATTCTAAGATAAAGGAAAAAATAAAGATCCTTTGTATGTACCTTTGAACTTGTTTCCAAATGCTTTCTCTCTCTCTCTCTCTCTCTCTCGGTTTTTTCCACATTTTCCTTTTTCACTTGAGTTTTATCCGAGAAAAATGCTCTTTTTCAAGTGGCAATTTTCTTTTTTTTGTTTTTTTTTTTTGACGAACCAAGACGAGTATGGAGAAGCATCTGAGGATGACTTGGGGGCACGTTCGAGTTAGTTAGACTCCTGGGTGGCTGTTTATTCTTCATGGGTTTTCATTTCCACCAATTTCACTTGTTTTCAAGACCATTCTCCTCGTCAACACACTTTTTCAGGGCTATTTTTGTTTTTGCTTGGGCCGTTTTTTTCGGACGTACCACTCTCCAAGTTCTCTTTAGCAATCGTATCGCTTGTAATAAGCGGTCTCAGCGCTGAGAAGTGTACCCACGATTATGAGGCTCCCTGGGTTGTCGAGTTAAAGCCCTCGGTTCAGAGCAAAACTATAAGCATAAAACTGTTTCTGTTTCTTCGAAGGGCATATTTAAATTCATTTACACAAAACTTGAGGCACTACAGGAGATAATTATTATTAGGGTTTCAATGGCACGTGCACTTTGTGGTTATGGCAAGAATGAGGCAATAGTCGGGTTCATAGATTGTTGGAGTTAAAGGTTGAACTATTGTTTCGACGAAAAAGTGGTTTATGCGTTATATTCAACCATTTGGGGGAATAAAAATTGAATAAAATCTCAAGGATTATAATGTCATTCTCAAAATGCTAACTATCCACAATTTTTCGGAAATTTAAAGATTGATGATGATTGATTAATCTTCAGATTCAGTTCCGGTTGATCTGAATCCTTAAAAAGTACATGGATATTCCCGAAACCCAAGAGGATAATGATGATGATGATAATAATAATAATAATAATAATAATAATAATATAATTCCCCAGGATCAATACGTCAACAAGGAGGTCGATTACTCTTGCGGCAGACGGTGAAAAATTTTTATTCATCGAACGCTATGCGGAGCGCGCGCGGGAAAAGTCGAATAGACGAGTGTCAAGGAGTGAAAAAAAAATAAAGAGGGGTAATGGTGTCGTGGTGTCAGCGACAGTGAAAAATTCGCCAATTAAAAAAATCTCATTTCTCCGGATAACGAGGGGTGGCGTATAATTAACGTCAGATCCCCCGCCGCTGCCGAAAAAAATGATTTATCGAGGTCGGTCGACTATACATATATATATATACACGGGTGTTTTGGTGTGTGCTCTACGCCCAGGGTAGCTTATCATAAATTAATGAATGATCAAGAAACGCGGCTAGGCCGGGTATTGCCGAGAAAATTGAGGGGGAGTTTGAAGGAAAAAAAAAGAATATGAGAGTAAAACTGTAACGGGAACCATCAATATGGGGCTTCAAATATTCATTCAAGTACCCAGGGGTACCTAGCGGGCGTTAACAGCAATGAATCTTGGTTTCTTGTTAACGAAATTTGAATTTATAAAATATTCAGATGAAAATGTATCGATACCGGAGTCTCATCGATACTTTTCGGCCATAATGCGGGCTTGTAACATTCAATGAGTCTTTTCTACTTGAAAATTTTTTCAGTGACCTTGGGTTTGAGTGCCCGGCTTCGAATCAAGTTTGAGTCGAATTAAACCACTAACTGCACCAATGAAAATCATATCAATTGATACAGAGAAAAAATTCATCATGCGGTGATCAATTTTACATATATACTGGACGGAAAAAAGATGAAATTTACGATGAAGGATATCTTGGGTTGTTAGTCACATTTCATGCGACGATTGTTGTTTGAATTTTGCGGGCATGTTGTGAACATATGTCAGAATAAAATGTCTTGTATTTCTTTTACAGGTATATATATATATCAATGATTCTTGCTCAGAATTTAATCAATTCATTCCAACTTAACATGGTTTCAAATAAAATTTTAAAAATTTTCAATTATTCATAATTACTTGCAGGGGAATGTGTGACACGCTCGTGTAATTTTCACGGGAATTCCAGCGCGCTTGGACTGTCTGTATTACCGGCTGGAGCTCCAGAAGACTTACCATCACCTGACCTCAGTACCGCGTGGGTGCGCCACCCTCGCAACATGGCCACGTGCTAGACGTGTTTATGATCTCCGATGTTGTGTAATTCCGCGAAATAAAAAAGGACACATTGAAAATCGAAGCGCACATCGGGCAAAATCCGATAAGGCATCAGTGAGGCGAGACTCTTTGTATTGGTGATGATGAATCGAAAAGGAAGGTGTGTTATTTGAACAGTGGCATGTCATACTTGTGCTAGTGAAGTTATCAAGTGGTTAAATTGTCAAAAATTTGAGATGGCCTCAACATCATCGCCACCACCCAAATGCACTTGTCAACTAGGTGACAGTGACGACACTGTCAGGCCTAGAAATGCAGCTATCAAGAATTATCGACCACATGGAAGTCTTGCTCGACTACTCTGGGAAAAACAACGAGCGGATGAGCGCCTGCAGGGATACGACAAAACTCGGGTGAGTACTTTTTTCCCTCCTTTTTAAATGTGCACCCAGCGATCGAATGTGTGCAAGAGAGACAGAGGGAGAGAGGACGGAACTCTACTTATTACCGTCCGAGGTCACGCCTGTTTGCCCCAACATTTTACCGACTGCGTATTTTCAATTTAAATTTTAGTTAAAAATGTATTAATTGAGTGTGACTTAAATAGAGAAAACAAATTTAAATATTTTTTTTTTTCGGCATTTTAGTTCTTGCTCGTTAAGAAAAATGTCATTTATCTAGTACTTTTATACAAAATCATCATTTTCAAAGAAATGTTTTATTTACTTGCTGCGAATGTACTATTTGTAAAAATATTGTGTTTAAGATTTATGGCTTGTGATGATTTGCAAATTCTCAAAGGCGCTTGATTGGTACTATTTAAATCAGCTCCGGGGAATTAATTCGACCGGGGGGTTAATGAGTGAATAATGATCACGATCAGAGTTCGTAGATATCAATTAAATTCACATTGACACTGGTATGGTCAATTCCAAGTGGTGAATACATAAAGATTTATTAATTGGAGCAATCAAATGTGAATTGACGATGGAGTCACGTGAATTGCTTTCATCTCGCATACTTTAATATATGAAGACTAAATATCTATTGATATCAGTGATACATCATTGGAATGATATGCTTCTCTGGTGCATTCAGCGCCACTATCAACTCTAGAAACCCCTAATATAAAACCCCTAATTGGTTGGGTAAGAAAATTTAAAGTAAAAAAACAAAACCATTTGCTACAGATAAGCCATAACTAGTGATTAAGTGAAAATATTGCAACTCAAGTCGACATTTTATCCATTCAGGAGCAGCTCTCCACCCAAATTAATTCATTTGAATTCTCTGAATATTATTAAGGAAATATTTCGCCATACTTAGCAATTATCCGTTGCCAAATAATTGCATCAATTAACACGTGGGCCATTATGCGATTTGGCTGTAGCAATTCGGATGGGATTTTTTTAATTCTTCTTTTTAGTGCCATTTTTGTATTTTATTTTTCCATTCCCCCGTTCGTCTTTGGAGCTGGACGAGCACTAAAATCAGGCACGAGAAGGCATTCGCCGAAGACCATCAAGTGGAAAAGATGCGAAGGCGAGAGGAACAGTGGAGAGGAGGGCCAGTAATAATTAGTACAATTACTGCGCAAGGCCAACCACTGCAGTATCCTCTCTGTCTCTCTTCTCCACTCTGTTGGGGAATATATACATCCCCAGGCCCTCTCTTCCTCTGCTCAAGATTCAAGCCCGTGCTCGGTAATTACGGATAATTACGTCCTCGATATTCCTGAAAACATCGCCCGCACACTATACAGTGTGTTGGCTCTTCTCTCATGGCCTCCGAACTCTCATCCTACGATTTTCTCACGTGTTTTAAAGGCTCTCGAATTACTTATAATTAACAGTTGAAAATATCGATTTGCCCTCGAGTCAAACATAAATATGAAATTCCTCACATTTTTTATTTTCTTGTAAATTAAGCATTAACCAATTTTTTTCCAATGAAAAATCACAGTTTTAAATTCACGATGAAATTGTCACTCCTCGTGGATGACAGTTTCATCCTCCAACTCGAACAGAAATTCGCAAAAGAATTCTCCCTTCCAACTTTTCTCAAATTAAACATTCACTTGAAAATTAAAACACTCGAAGGAAACACTCATTTTCATATTTCTCTTCTATCTGAAAAAAAAATCCTCTCAGCAGAAAACTTCAAAAAGCGAAAAATGAAGATTCTAAACTTTTTATTTTTTTTTTTTGGGCACCGACTGAGAATTTACATTGACTCAAACAGACGTAGTGTATAGACTTTTCTGGGAGGATATGGCGTCGTGAAAAGTCGACCCTACCCCTCACCTAATATCCCTAAGCAAAGTCGAAGTGGAACTTTACTTTCAATAAGGGAGAGGAGAGAACCCGAGAGTGGCAAGACGAGAGTAGCAGCTCTGTTTTTAAGGTTTTAAAAAGGGCGGCTCTTCTGGACGCGTGAGAGCAAGAGGAAAAGGGAGAGCGAGCAAGTAGACGAGAGAGTGTGAGACAGACAGTCCGTGGTGGAAGACTGGAAGCAAGGGCGCTTTGAAATATTAAGTGACTGATGGATGAGACTCCTGAGGGAAGTGCGAAAAGAGGGAAGAGCACAAGAGGAGGCGACGGAAGACACGGGTAAAAGCCAAGTAGAGATGAGAGCGTGTGGAATAGAAGGAACAAAACAAGGAAAATATAAGAAACTAAGAGAGACAAAATAAAGAAGCGGTTAGTTTGGCCCAACTCCATCTCGCTGCGGTTTTTCCCAGTGTTTCGTTGGGGAAAAAAATCAGCTTTTTCTTTAGAATTTTGAAGCACGCAAACCCACCACTTATATCCAAAAGTATATGCAGCAGCATCTCGTGTACGCTGTTTATTATTATAGGATTGATAAAAATGCAAATTATTCCATGAATATGGCAATTATAATTGACGATTTTTTCTCCACTCTGGCACCCGTAAATTGTCGTGTGCATGGTGAACGACAGTTCAACCTCAATAGCCGGGGAGAGGGGGCTGTTTTTTCAAGCACAATCATCTGACTCGTAATGTTTTACTCCTTTGAGCGTCGGACCACTGCCCGAGATTAATAACAATAGAGTGTGTAATCATTATGATTATATTGTTTGGTATCACGCGATATTGGAAAAAATTTAGGAGGAAATTTGGCCTGGAATATAATGTGTGGATGGCAGTACGCCCACAAAATAGTCCCATTAAAATCCCGTGAATTTTAATTATTTCTTACATTTTCGTACATGACAAGTTCTTTGTCCACTTAATCAAGCCAAGCAACTCAATCAATCACCTCGTCTTTATTATTATGGAAGACTTGAAGTTACTCAGCACAGAGGATTTAATTTTTTTTTCATCCATGTTATTTTCAGGATAAAATAAACGATCTTTATCGTACCGAGAAGTTTATACGCCGACAGAGTGTTAACGAGCAGATTTTCACGCATGATCAGACTTGTTCTTCTACCATTTCTCGGTTTCTTGGACATATCGAAGAGGCGCCTCCATACTATACCGATAACGATCCAAAGTGGAGGTGCAAACTTCCCCAGTGGGGGATAAATGTTATATATAATAATGCCCACTGCGAGGTGGACCCCTTTGTGAATAGGGAGAAAAAAATGTTGTGTAAGATATATAAAACCATTGGGCGATGAAAAGCACGGTAGGGGCGGGGGAGGGGGGGGGTCCATATAGTTGGTCGAATCCTGGTATGGTGCCTCTCTCGTTTCTACGAGATGCATTCACAATATTCTCGGCGCGAACGCGTTCGTTAGCCCGATCGCTTTGGGTTAAAAGCGCTCACGGTTAGTTAAACCGTCCGCTTTTCCAATCAGGCTTCATACACCCACCCGCGCGCATACAGTCACTCCAACGCCTCGGATGATCCCTTGGGCGGATATCCAATGCTTGATTGCATAGATATTTATGGGGGTAAAAATATTCCGTCAATTTCTTTTCGCTCTTTCTTTTTTTCAATTTCTATTTGAGACTTGATATGAGTGTTTCCGATGGAAATCATTAGACTGAAATGTAATTGAACATTATAATAATGTTTTCTCTCTCTCTCTCTCTCTCCAAAGAATGATGTTTTTATTAATTTTAATGCACGATGACTCGTCGGATAAAAACAATTCATGATAATTGATGATTGAGCGTTACAAATTGCCAACAAAACGGTGATAAAAAGTGTTCCATTAAAATCACAAGTCGATGGTGCGATAGGATTATTCAGGCCCGAGCGGAAAAAAATTGAGTTGAGTAAAAATGTGTCTCAAGTGCGCGTCACGATAAGACAAGTCACGCATGTACGTTTTGCACATGTCGTTGGGAATAGTACAAAAAGACAGAGAGAGAGAGAGAGAGAGAGAGAGAAAATTGTGGAATCAAGTTATTTTTAAAAATACACGGTATTTTTCAATTTTTCTATGTTTATCGTATAAACTATTATCGACTTATGTACATAAAATGTAAATACTTAGATGCAGGCACTGCTCGGGCGATGGCTATTTAATGCAAAAACTTGCAACAAATTTCGTTAAAAATCAAATAAATAATGAGAAAAAAAGAAAAATGAAATAAATCGGGCTCAACAAGGATGCGGCCAATAACATAATGGCACAGGAAGAGAATGCGTTTGACTTGCGATCCAACACGCCAGTGGAATTCGAGAAGCGTATACGAGCGCCTCCAAACATCCCCGGGATTCCTCGTGGAAAGTATGAACCTCCTCCTCTCTCGCTACTCCTTGTTCATATCGGTTTGGAGTTTACGTCCACTGGTTTTACGCGGCTCTTTGCAAACTTCCTCGGAATATGATGAATATTATGTTGAGGAGAGGAGAATCAAAAAAGGAGGAAATGACGGAAAGAAACAGCGACACCCGTGGGAAAAAAAAAAAAATAATAAATAAGAAAAGAGTCCATAGAAAGGTAAACGTTTGGTGAACATGAGAGGAGGCTTCTGTGAAACCATCGATCTTCCTTAATCGACATTCTAAGCAGATCGAAGATAAACCCATCGTCAAGAGGAACCTCGTTATTTTTTACCCCCCACTCTTTTTTACACTTGCCTTATAGGCGTCAATTAAGCGCTCACCCCGAGGTTTGACGTGTCCCATGATCCTTTAACGAGACAAATGCACATTTTTTGTTTCCGCTTTGGCTGCTTTCGATGTTTTATTTTGTTTTGTGGTTGAGATAAAATTGAGGATAAATTGCCCCACAGTCAAGTGGAATTGTTCTCGTTTAAGTATTAAATTGCTTGAAAGCTATGGGATTTGATTAAAATATATTATTGATGGGTGTCAATCGGATTTTCACATTGAAATTTACAGGTGAAAGGGTATCCAAAAGTATCTTTTACAGCTTTGGAATACTGATATGATTGTACTTGACAGGGACATATTAAATATTACTATATCAGTCTATGGCACACCATCATTTCGCTCTGGTCGCGAACGCGAGGAGACGCCGCGTATGGTGGACGTTGATTTAGGTGGCTGTGGCTAATATTTTCAACCTCGGTTACCTGTCTCGCTCGCTTATTCCAGCGTACATCCAATGCCCTGCATATATAGACCAACGAAGGGTAAAAGGGGAGCGAGAGAACTTTCCCTCCGTCCTCGCATGTAACTGGATGGTGTATAGGGAGGCCTCGGAGCACCACAGAAGTCGCCACTAATGACACAAAGAGGAATGTTGTACGGTAGCCATTTGTAATACCCGGGAGAGAAAAAACAATGAAAAAAAGTGGAATCAAAGTGTGAATGGAATATTTGATAATTTTTCTTTGCAATCATTCTTGTGTCTAAAATGGGCAAAAAAATGATCCTTGAAATATTTTCATAAACATATTTTTTTTTACACTTTTAAAACTCATAGTAGTCTCTCTTTAATGGAAGTCCTCTCTACACCATGAGATGAGCAACATTTTTCAATTATTGGCAATTAACAAGAAAAATTGTTTGCAGAAAAAAAGTTGATAACTTGATTGGAGAGATTCGAAGAAATGAAATATTCCATGCTAGACGTTCCTCTGCAAGTCATCATACTTGACATACCACTGTTTTTCCATCGGTATCCTCACCGACCTTCACTGCACCAGCAACGTCCCAGTCTCGTCCAAATCAATCATACACATATCCTGTCCCCATCGTCTGTACAAATTAAATCGTTCAGCTTGTTGTAGCTTTACAATTTAATTAATGGACGACTCACTGTTTGAATCATGAATATAACTGTTACTGTTTACGTTGCAGAGCTTTCATGTCCCTGCATGTATGTATGTATGTATGTATGTATGTATGTATATATGTAGTTGCTTTAATTAGAGAAATCAATTAACGTCAATGTCATCCGGAAATAGTTACGAAGCATGACATTTTTTTCACTTGGACAATTTGCTCGAGTAAAAGATATCAATGAAAATTTCCCACTCAACGAATTTAATTTAATAAATTTAAAAAAAAATTTAGTATTCTCTGAATTATTTTCTCTCGCATTCCAATGGAGAAACAACTCCTTGGTACCGCACACCTGGACGCCAGCGTTAATTACTCTCCCGCTATGATCAGTAGAGAACCCTTCATCTCACCAAAGTATCTCATCATCTTGTCTTTTTTCATGAAGCAGACGTTTCGACTCCATCCACGGCATGCACACAGCCAGTAAAAAATGCGGCGACGACCGACTGGTGGAGAAAAGAAGTGGAATAAAGCGTCATAAAAAAAATCCACCTAAAACGGAGCAGCAACAAGTGTCCCCCGTCGCGAGTTGAGGCGCAAAAGCATCTCTAATTATCCTCCTAAGAATGCCCCAATGTCTTGACTCGTGTGGCTGGATGCCCCGAAGCGAAACGAGACAAAAACTCGAGCTGATTGCGTTTTTCGAATATAAACCGACTCTGTTATTTCTCGGAGAGCCTTACCCACCCAGTGCGTGAGTGCCATTAGCCCCCGTGCGAATTAAATCGATTTATTCTTGATGCACTCACTTGGGTAATTGGTAATTACTCGCGCAACGTTGTGGAGTAATACGCAATGGTGCCTTTTTTAATTTAATAATTGAGAGAGAAAGAAAAAAAACTGTTGATGCACAGTTGATTGAAATAAAATGAAGGGGAGAGTAGACAGAGAATACTTGTTAATTTCTACTTTCAGTGGTACACCATTGATAAGAGCAAAATTCGCGAGGATATTTTAAGGCTGTGGGTGCCACTGGGGGTGGGACCATGTCATGATCAACCAGATCATACTGCTGAGGAGTTTCTTACTAGATCTACTGAGAGATCAGACTCACTTCCACTTCAGGCATGGCACTCGTTGGCTCGCTCTGCACTCTCTTGGTTCATCAGCCGAACTTCGATAAATGGGTAATTACTTCATCATCTTAATATTAATCTTATTAGTGATTAATCACTGTGCTCTCAAGCGTTCTTTTTTTACCATGATGATCAGATGATACAAAATGAAATATGAGAGGAGGAAGAAGAAGACGAAGAAGAAGAAGAAGAAGAAGAAGAAGACGAGAAATTCTCTAACTTGATGATTTACAGGGAGAATTCTTCATTTTCTTTTAATAATTATTATTGATCAGGCCCTTTAGTAGTATGTAAAAGAAAATTCAGCAAATTTCACTTGCATTCTCGTTGCTGTTGTCCTTTTGACATTTTGACTTGGCCTTCGCAACGACTGGGGAATAGCACCAAAGTACTCAGCACTGAGATATCATCCACATCAGGAATCTGAGGTGATGAAAGGGGGCTTTACCCATTGGCCGTTTAATTAATAACCAGGGGAGATAGCATCTCCGCCTATCTTACTGTCCCGTTCTTCCTCGACAACCTGGTGGCAAAGAGAAGGCAGCGTGTATCTGGCCCAACACAAAAGCAGAGAAGGTGGGCATGGGTTATTGATGGCCCGCTTTGTTTGCCCCACCTCATTTTTACACTTTATACTTTTTTTCATTATAAATATATCGTGGATGTTGGCTTGTTCTGTTCCCTTCCCCTCGCCCTCTGACTTGCCAAAAGCCTTTATTAAAATCCAACTTGAGTGATTAACCATTAAGCATTGCATAAAGTCTCTTCGGCTACTGAACTGCCCGCGGTGTGAAAAAAATCAAGCTCACAACACCAAAACTAAAGTTGAAGGAATCAGTCACAAGTGACTTTGATTGAATTTTTAATTATCTATTTTCTCTCCTCACATAATTTTTACTCCAAAGTTATTAATCAAAGACTCAATTATTTGCACTTCACCTCAACCTCAAGCATCTTAGTCACCATAAAGATATGACGTACCCGAGGCACTACGTCCCGCTGAGAATATTAATTACACACCACAACGGCACGAAAGGTGATCCACATCAGTGTGTGATCTCAGTGGCACCCAGAGGCACACACCAATTGGTCCCACAAATTAATCATAATTAGTGACTTGATGATTGTCTTCCATCAAAGTGAAGTGCCGGCAAGAAAGTACCGACAGAAAGAAATCCATTGGAAAAAAGTAGTGAAAGAATGAGAATCACTTGAAGCGTGCATCCGCACTCCATGCAGTCCATTCTACATCTTCAAATGTCTCTTCATCCCTCCACATAGCAGCTCGAATTGTTACCGAAAAGTCATGGCCAATTTCTCGGGTTAAAATTGATTTCAACTTTTGAAAAAAGTCGAATGGCAGTGAAAAGAAAAAAAAATAGAGAACACTCATGGATGTATCATTATTACTTCAACTGCTATTATATTTGATGCTTCGTCCTTCGACTTGTCCTGTCGTTGGGGAATCTTCAAGGCCGTTGGAGGGTGTAAAATGGCGCGCTGAGTTTGCGATCAATTCGAGCGATGACGAGTTATCTCTCGAGTTCCCTTTCGATTGTACAAGCCAACTTGTGGACAGACGGAACCCGGTAGCCAGTTTTTGCTCGTGTGGTGACGAGCCACTGGACATGAAGGATTGAAGAACTGAGGGAGAGGATGAAGAACATGAACCATTGAAGAAGAAGAAGAAGAAGGCGCTGTTTAGTTCCGCGCGCCACCTGTTACCTCCTTGATGTCTCCTCCTGTGTAATGTCGGTGATGGCATTGCCAGAAAAGGCTTATTTGGTTCTTCCCAATTCGCTTTTTCTTCAATTCTCCGGAATTCTTCAATCGCTGCATTAAATATAACTCTGGAAAATGGACGAATCAGTAGGAATAATCACTCAACCTCAGCTAATTTACATAACAAAACCCAATGGCAATGTGAATTGTTGTCAATTTTATTTGTAATTGAGAGAGCAGTAACACAAGTGATCGTTCAATCATTTTGTCCCGCCATTGTGACTAGCCAATTTGTGTGGTGGGGCAATGTGTCGTTGAAATGCCAGCTGTAAATATGATTTTAATGAGTAACCCGTTGCCCTCCTCCTCCTCCTCACCCTCGTGGGATTCAACGCGAGCATCTATACACTACCAACACACACTCCAGTGTTCACATTACTGCACCTCTTCTCCTTCCTAGCTCTTTCTCTCCCTTGCACATTTTCCGCCACCCTCTGCGTCCTTTTGTATACACTTGCTGTTTCGTCCGTACACTCGGGTAATTGCCAGCCGCCTGGAATCAGTAATTCCACTGAAAATGTCCCATGTGTTTCCAGGAACATTATTATATGCGCTTGGTAATAAAGTGGAAAAGAGAAACATAGAATAAGAGAAAAATATGTACAGGTGGACATTAGCTAGTAGCTTACGAATGACACAGGAAGTGTTATTGGTTAATGCTGATGTGTAGAAAATGCAGTACACCAGAGAGATAGCAAACAAAAACAGTAGAAAACAAAAAAATGAAAGCGGCAAGTAAAAGCGCCCAACTACTCGTGAGACATACATTATGGTGGTAATAATGGAAAAGAATACCTTGTGTCAAATAGACCATCATCAAAGACACTAAAAAAATCTATAGTGTCTGAAATGAAGAGACCTTGTGTAAACGAGTCAATGGAAAATATCGAGAAACAGATAAAAAAATGAGCAGCGACAATATCTCGGTACCGGGATATATAATACTGGCTGGTAGGCATTATTCCCACCACCTCTCGATAGTCCTGAATACCGATGTCCCTCACTTGCCACAAACCTACTCTGCATGCACTCAAGTGAATATCTATACGATCACTGCCAACCCGCGTTGGTCATCCCTTTCCGTAGTAGATTGTCCCTCAGGAGTTTTTATAAAAGCCAACAAAGACACCCGCACCCCTCAGCGAACTCTTATCTCACTTTTCTCCTGATTTTCCTCATTTTTTTTATCTTTAGCCGTCCCTCAACCTCGTTTCACCACGTCTCGACGTCCGATTGGCTACTCCCACCCTCGATCAGCATCGTTGGTCAGTAATTATCATTATAGCGCGGTTGCGCACCAGCCCCTTCTCAACGTTGCAAACTAACTCGATAGTCAATGTCCTTTACCCTGGGATTGGCAACCCTCTCCCATAATTAACTTGTGTCTACGCGCTTGCGCAACTTCTCACATTGATGGGTCTCGTGTGTTTGTTTTTACCCAGGGGCTAGTCAGAGAAGTCAGTTGTATACAGATATAGCACTCCAATGGGACTGGGCTCTCCCCCATCTCCTTCAACAACGACAGCGTCTGTGGCCAGTAATTATAAGGGGCGTTACCCCATGTCCCCCTGAAAATCGTGGAGTTTGCGCCGTTTTAATTACTCATTAACCCGTTGGGGTGTTTTAACGTACACGCCCACAAACACCAACTGGGCTCCCTCCAATCCACGAGCTTTTCATTATTACTTTAGCAGGGGGGTTTATGTTTTCATTGGTGGAAATTCTCTCTCTCATCAGGCACTCAAACCCTCCTTGGAGCCACCTTCTCCCCCTGGGGACTGCCATTTTCATTTAATTGAATTTCACCTGGATGGAAATTCTGTGTCATTTGAACTTCTTGTATTTATTTACGCTTTTTTTTCCTCCTCCTCCTCCTCCTCCTCCTCCTCCTCCTCCCTCCCAGCGAGGAGAATAAATTGTTCTGGGGAAGCGGGGGCTTGGGGTGAATGTGTGACGAGCAGAACGAAATGCCAATGCGTCGATACTTGGAATAGAATTGGAGTGAACGAGGGAAAGGGGTGATGCATGTATGTAGCATTTCGGTTGGAAGCCAAAGGGGGGTGGCTGTTGGAGATGGAGAAACTCTCTGGTGTAACCATACAGCAGAGACGCGCATGTGTATCGATAAAAGGCGAGGCCAAGGCGACGAGAGACGCAAAGGAATGCATTCGTGTATATTTTATTTTTTTTGTGTATGACGAGGGGGCGGCCCAACCGATGTCTAGGAAAATCCTGTCGATAATATATGCACGTCACAATGGGTGGAATGGGGGGGGAGGGGTACCTTCAAAATGAAATTGCATGTAATGTTAGAGACAATAGAGCGAAACCGTTTGGACAATCAGGCTGGATTTTTGTTATTTATTTATTTTTTTATTTTTTTATCAGAGCATGTGGATGGATACAGGGGTTTCGTAAATTCTGAAAATGTCGACTTGCGGAAAATACTGGGGCGTTTAAAAAAAAGGAATGTGCAACCACTCCGGATATGAGAGCTCTGTGTAAGCGCTCACATTGTGGTTGAATTCTAGCATCGTTTACTCCACACGTGATGGAGAGAGGAAATTGTCGTGCAAACTTGTCTGACTCTGCATGTGAATTTTATTCTGTTGAATCTGAAGCATTTCAATGTTAAAAAAAAAGCTTCATATTTCTGTGAAAATTTAGTATTCTAATCGTCCTTGGAATTTATCAATCTAATATCCACTTAAATTAATCCAAATTTGTTTATTTGAAGAGCCAAAAAATCTATGAAAAATCCCCACCTCGTTATTCCAATGGCATAGAGAGAAAGAGAGAGAGAGAAAAAAAAAGAGATCCAAACGCGTAATCCCATTCTCAAAGATGCCATTATCGCCAAAGTTCTCGTGAAAGAATAAAAGGGGAAACAAGAGAAAACCCACGATTTTTGCCTAGAGCATACGTAAGGGGGCAGAATCTTTAATACGAGCATTCTCCAGGATTCCATCAATTCCCTCTCCCGCCTCTTCACTCTACTCCTCAGTCAATCTCCCTGTGGCATCCACCCCTTGCCCTTCATCCCCAATAAGTGATACGATGTGTGATCACGTTTGTGCTGGCTGTCCACATAGAGCGACATGGAGTACCCTCCATGTGTGTCTTTCCCTCTCTCTCTTTCTCTCTGCACACTCCAGGCAGCAAGACAAACTGTTAAAAATGAGAGGAGTCGAGAGGGAAGGAAAAGAGGGCGGAGTGATGATACGTGAGTGAGACAAAAAAAAAGAATGAAAAAAAAATGTACTAGTGTCTTTTAGTAAAGTGAGAGAGCGATTGAGGACTGGAGAAACGAGTAACAGAGAGAATGGTGAGAGGTAGGGGGTGGGGGGGGTGGGGGTGGTGGTGGTGGTGGTGGTGGTGGTGGTAAGATGGAGGTGGAATCGTAGACTGGCATAACGATCCCGTTTAAACTCCCCTACTCGTTTTCCTTAACCCTCTGTCATCCCCACTCTGTTTCGCTGTGATGCCTTGGCCAGTGGATTTGCAAACTCCGCGTGTATAATTGTCCAAGAGGTACCTACTCAGGCTTCCCCTACACTGCTCCCACCACCACACACGTGGAAGGAGTGGCTCACCACCTTCCCCTCCCCGCGACCACCAGGCCGGTGGTCCATCGGGCACGCCTGTCACACAGCATCCGAGCTCTTTTCTCCCACTACTCTTCCCCTCTCCTTTTTTCACTCATTGACGTTACTCGTGGCATTCCCCTCGTGGCATCACCTTCCCCACCCCCACTAGCCTCTTCACGAGACGAAACCCGGTGAGAAGCTAACGAGACGAGGTGGAAGGGGTAGTACTAAATAAAACCAGAATAACCATCACCACCACCACCACCACCACCACCACCACTGTGTACAACCCCTCACGACACCTGAGCTTCATCCACGAACAACTGCCGGATAAGTTACCCCTCTGGTCGTCTTGCGAGAGCAATTCTCACGTGGCATTTTTGAAAATGGAGTAGTGATTGTACTGTTTTTTGATGGACACGGTGGAAAGTTTTGAATAGATTTTTCAATCAACAATTTTTAGGAATATTCTAAAAAATTTTGTTCAATTATTCCATGAAAGTTTATCTAAATGAGGATAATTGAGATTAATATATTGTAAAATTATCATTAATTGAAAATTCAGGGTAATTTTCAGTCCTGAAAGTAATTTTCAGTTGTCGCGAAATTTATGTTGTGAATAATGCTAAGAAATTAAAAATTAATTTTACTGGTATCTCCTCAATTTTCAACATTTAGAAAGCTCTAAAAATTAAACAAATATATTATGTACAACAAATTGTTGCCATCATTACAAAAACGCATTTTATCATCTATTAAGACCAGATGAAAGAAGAGAGCAGCATTGTGTAATTGTTGAAACAAAACCACCACAACATTTAGGAAAAATGAAAAGGGATGTCTTGGCAGTACGTCACGGTGGAGTGACGATGCTCGAGTATAGAATATAGGGTGACTAGACGCATTCCTTAGGCATTGGCCTCGATCAGATCTTGTGTCACTCGGTTCATTAAGCCGGAGTAATAGCGTGCCCAGGTGTTCACCGGAGACCAATAACTCGGCCCTCCATCGCTTCTCTTTCCCTATTTATTTTTTATTTCCATTCCTCTTGCATATAAACCATCACGACGCTCGTTGCACTTGGCAGCACACGGGGTCAAATCAACTGGAACATTAGTAGGATCATAACTAAAATTAAGAGTTAGAACCCCCATTTCACATTCATTGATGCATTCTTTTTTTAATCTGCATGTAGGGAATTGCGACAAAACAAAAATGTGGCAAATGTTTATGTCATTTTCATATTCAATTCGATTATTCTTTCCGAGAAATTCCCAGGGATGAATAGCAATAAATAAATGGGAAATAAAATAAATAAAAAATAATAATACGAACAAGCACTCACTGGAAACATCATCAACCCAATTCACCTCCAAATATGCAAGAATAATCACAAGTGTGTTTTGCGCTTTTTTCAATATCCCTCATTGAATTTCTTTCTCTCCGCGCACCTTCCCGCGAAAAAAAACCCGTAAACACCCCCCTCCCCACAAATGCCCCGTGTTATTTGCAAACAATACCCACCCGCCAGTAAGCCCCTGAGGACCTGGCTTGAATTCTTTAGATGTCCACCAACGATACGCATCCATTAACATATAATTGCTATTATTAGGTAAACAATTCTCCCTCGATTTTCGTTCACCCGATTTCTCTGCTCCCTCTCGACTCTTTAACACTAAAAACTGAATAAAAATCCACGTGATTTTGCACACCACCGTGAGTTTAACTTTACGAGTGGTCCCGCAGCATCGAAAAAACGAGACGTGCGGTTGCCGAGTTTCGGCTGATGGAGGAGTGGAGGAGAGGAATCGTAGTATAGGGAGATTATACACGCGGTAGAAATACAAACTGAGGGATGAGTGGATGGCTGCCGGAATCTCCGTATGATCTTTCCTGCTTGTACTCGTGCGTTTGAAAATTCCGGGAGTGGTGGTATACATCCAGAAAAGATGGTTGAGAGAGAGAGAGAGAGAGAGAGAGAGAGAGAGAGCGAAAAAGAGCCAAAAAAAAGCAACGCGATAAGTATCGATTCGCCGCGGGTGCAAGGTTTAGGTGCCACTCGATAGTATCCTGTTACGCGTGAAAGACTCTTCGTTATGCGATACTCACGTATAATGATGCTACTGAGTAAAAACGAGCATAAAAAAGGGAAAACTCGGGGGTGAGAAAAGTTTGAGTGTTACTGGGAGGGAAGAGGGAAGTGCGGTGCCAGTGGAACGTGAGTGTAATCGCCAGACAGACCGCCGCCGCCCTTCCAACATTGCATGCAGACTCAGCGTCGTACGTGTTTTGATTTTCAAGAAAAATAAAAATTACGTGATGATGAGGGAAAAAAGAGTGTCTCTGTGCATAGATGATAGGAGTGGGTACACTTGAGCCGGGAAATTAGCCCGGACATGCCATTAAAACTCGGGATATTTAATTTAGTTACTCCTTTGATCTTCGGATTTTTTTTCTCGAGGGGTAGTTTTTTTTTAAGGTATTCGTTTGCCATCTGCATTATCCGATGAAAAGTTTATAAACGGGAAAAGGTAGATTTTTTCCAATAAAATTTCAAGATTCGAAGGCTTTTATTCAATTCTGTTCACAAATTGCGGTAAATATATTCTTCAAGCCCGTAATTATTGCACTGAAAGTTCAAGTAACTTGGCTAATTTTCATCTTTCTGTTGTTAAAAAATGTGTAATTTCATTCACAGTACGTAATTTCACTCGTCTGAAAAAAATTTCATTTAGTATTTATTTTCGGTAAACAGTTGACAACAACTCAAAGATTCAGTTTGAATTTTAAGAGGTTGGGAAATTTCACTCCAGAAATGGTAACAGCATTTCGACAAAACTCCGAAATCCCAATGTTCGTTGAAGGTATTATACGTGAAAGATCCCGAGCACCAAGATAGTGGCTCCTTGAAGGCACCCAGACCGCGTGCCGCCAGGTCGCCACCGCCACCGCCGCCGCCGCCGCTGCCTCACCAAATTAAAGGCTTGCTCTTAGTCGCCGTATACACTTTAAAAATGGTATATCGGTTTGGAAAAAAAAGGAAATGAATGTGGCCACATGCAGACAATGGCAAAGGAGCATCACAAGAAAGAAAGAGAGAAAGAGCAGAAGCGGTGAATTAATTGTCGCTCGCACGCCGCCGCCGCCAGGTACTAGCGCGATCCTTGAGTCTGATTTGTGGCCCGCACGTGTGTCGTCCTGGTCCCTCTCTTCTCACTCTCCACTATTATACTCTCCTTCCTAAAAACAAGGAGTAAAAAGGAATAAAAATCAAAGCGCAAATGTTAAATAAAGAAATGGAAATGGAGTTAAAAGGGAGCTTAAACAATGCCCTCCCTTCCCTGCTCTTATTTTCCTCAGCCTCGTTGATGGCCATCTTCTTATATTTCGATTCAATTCCCCCTTCTTATTGTTTTTTGTTTATTATTCAATGTGTGTTTGGAGCTGTGGGGAAGGGGGGGGGGTGCTCGTTAATTGATAGCACCGAGGTAAACGAAACACCCGAAAAGAAGAAAGAGAGAGTTGTAAGTCTTTCCCTCCGACATTTTATATATATATATATATATATATATATAGTCTCCGTCGTCCAAAAAGAGAGGAACTAAGCCCTTGGGCCTTATTTATATCAAAGGACTAAACTGAATTCACGATCAAAATACCCGCGTTCCACGGCATTGATGGATCACCCTGGTCCAAGTAACTTTTCTGTCCTATACCTGCTATCCAACTGGTATTGGTATTTTCAAATGAACCGCCTTTTTCCATTGGGAACACCCCTGCCAACATTGTCCACCCTTTTTGTAAATCCAAATACGAAAGAGGTTTGAATTGAAACGAATTCGAATGGACTCGGCAATCTTCAAATGAGAAAAAACATTTTGTATGTGTATTTGTTTTTCTCTGTATGAGGGCTTCCAGTATTAAAGTTTCATCCAGTAAATGCCCCAGTTTGATGTCATTTATGTCGATCAGTGATTTTTGAAGAAAGGGTGGACTGAGTTTAACGATTTAATTAAATTCCCTGACTTGTTCGATATTGGTATTCTGTTGTCAGTGATGGAATTATTCGAGTGGAAATTAAATGTGGGGAATAAAAAATCTTCAAGTTGAGCGAAAAAACATTTCAAGGATATTTCAGTTTATGAAATTTTTTGACAATTTTATTCAACATTAGGATAATGAGGATAATAATATTAAAAATTTTTGGCTAAAATTTTTAATACAATTCAAGTAAGTCGGGGCCAAGAATTCTTGTTTTTAGATTGACATTTCAATATCACTCCCCTGTATATTTACTAATCATCAACTGTCAATGAAATTTCAATTCTTTTAAACAATGTCCTAGCTTGCTCGTTTTGATCTTTCATTTAAAAGATCGAGAGATAAATTGAATTGATTGAGTGTTTTTGAAATTAGATCTCTCTTCCAATAAATAAAAAAATGTCAATAATTTTCATCACAATATCGGAATATTAATATGTACAGATTACTGGGACGTGGCTCGATGCATGTATTCTCATCAGAGCAGTTCCAACGTCTCATGGATGCCAGTGGTTTCTCAGGCGTTTGGCATTCTCTGATTGATCTCGGTGCTGGGGATGGTGCGACAACTGCACACGTTGCACAACTATTTGACAGAGTTTACGCCACTGACATATCCGCCCCAATGAGGTGGGCCCTTGCCAAAAGAAAATTTACGTAAGTAAATTTAGCAGCTATTGAAAATTATTCAGCGGATAACTTGAACGAATATAGGAAGAAAACACAACAAAACATTTGCATTTTTTATATTTTGATTTGCATTACCGCGGAACCCCATGTTTTACTGCACCCACTTACTCAATGGTCTTTTGATCTCTCCAGTGTTCTTGATGTCGATAAATGGGACAGGGCTGCTCCCTTCAACGTTATTCTATGTCTAAACCTTCTGGATCGTTGCGATCGTCCAAGTACTCTGCTGAGACAGCTGAGAGCAGCCCTCGCTCCAGGCGGTAGACTTGTGATAGCACTGGTGCTTCCGTTCAGTCCATATGTGGAGGTTGGTGAGCGTGGTGATCACAAACCATCCGAGTATCTGCCAATCAAGGGTACTGGCCTGGAGGGACAAATAGCTGGCCTAGTTGACCGGGTTTTTGGTCCAATTGGCCTAAAATGCTTGGCTTGGAGCAAATTGCCCTATTTGTGCGAGGGAGACATGGGTCAGGCGTATTATTTCCTTGATGATGTTGTCTTTGTTTTGGAGAGTCAAGAGGTAATAACTTTTTAATCATGTACAAAATTTTTTTTATAAATTACTACTTGATAATAAAAAAAATTGTCTTTTAATTATTTTTCCCCGCAGGAGGAGACATGTAAAAACGGTCTGCGAAGAGAGACAAACATGCAGCCTAAAGTATATTAAATTAATGGGATTGGCAATCAAAGAAACAGGCAAGTCACAGTTGTAAAAACTTTTTTAATAATCAATACGACGAATTAATTGTGCAGGAATATAGGAAGAGTAATACTGGCAAGCGACGGTAAATTGTTTTTTTTGCAGCAGCAGCAGCAGTGCAGACACGTCAGTAGCATTTTTTTTTCTTTTTGTGTACAATTATTATTAATAATTCGTTTTTAAGGACTGATTCAATACATTGTCAAGCCATCAAAGACTTAACGATCATTATTTCAATATATTCATTTAATGTTGTTTGATGATATGCTTGATCAGAAAAAGTTTCGATATTAATTTTAATTGTCTTCTTTAGTGTAGACAGTGATACGTTAATGGTCATTTCTTCTTTGATAGCGAGAGACAAAAACGACGGTATGCTTTTATTCGATATATATGAATATTATCTTTTGAGTTCCATCAAGATTTACGGCTTTTTGTTTTTTTTTTTGCTTTTTTCACATCTTTTTCTTCTTGATACACAGTAGTGGTGTAAACATCAACAGATAATTATAGAATACAGTCGAAGCATGAATTGATATCACCATTCGATATTCGAACATTGCAGCAGCTCAAATAATAACAATTTTTTCAATCTCCTAAAAAAACAACAATTCCGCAAAATAAAAACAATGAATATTTGTTTGTGTAATAAATACACAAAAATGTTTAACAAACTCACATACTCTCAATTTTCATTAAATTTTTTTAGAAAATTTCATCAGCCGAAACATTTATCCCTCAAAACATTCAATTTCCTTAGAATCTTATTCATAAATAATTATTTTTCCTCAAATGCTGCCATATTTGTATCATTGATTGATAATTGTCATGTGATACCAATGAAAAATAATGGATTTATAAGATGCTGGAAGAATAGTTAATTGATTAATTAGGTAATTTTTTTTTCATTGGCAACAGTTGACTTGACCTGCCTGTGGAGCTTAAAATTCACCTTTAAAAATCGACGAGTTTTCAAAAATTTCAAACATAGAACGTACAAATAAAACTTCAATATTCCATAACAAAAGATATATCTAGCCTTATTCGCTACGTAAATAAATAATATAATTTTTTTTAGCATAATTACGTGCCATCAGGTGGGGTCCGTCCATCCCCGGGGTGATACAGCCATTACTCGTAATATTTATTGACTTTTTTTTTATTCATTCATTTTTAATAATTTGTCATATCCAAAAGCACCAGTCAACCCCAGGTGAATTTTATTTCTCTAAAAATATATATATTACAAATACTGTAAAAGTTTGTATTTTTCAGTACATTGCCAGTAGCAAGGCAAGTAAGACCCCCTGATTGCACCAATAAGCACCACTGGCAGGAGTTTTTCATAAAAAATCAGAAATGAAAAGAAAAATCAAAGAAATACTAAAGTATCAGTATTTGGTAAATGACGAGTCGATTTCAAATCTAGATAGAATTTGTTTTTCATCTTTTTTACTACCCACTTTTATCACAGTCCACGCATGACTCATTTTTAACCGCCCACAATCACCGAAATTTCCTAAACGCCATCACTCTTGAGCAAAACAGTCTGGTCCTTATAAAAATGTTTTTTCCAATCCACTTTAAATGACTCCAATATGACTAGAGAATGAATGAATATGAAATTGTAGTAAAACGCTCAGTCCATCTTTCGAGGTTCACACAAGTCTTCCAAACCACTGGCTTTTCTGAAAGATCAATATAAATTCAATGATTTTTTATTCAATGATAAATATTTCAAACACTTTCTTTTTATTCTTTCACTTACAAACTAGGTGGAAGATATGTAGGCCCAGAATGATCTAATCTGTGTTTATCCTCATTTTTCCAGCTGGATACAGGAATATGTGGAGGTGGAAGAAAGCTCCTCAACGACTGCACCAACTGAATTGTGTCCACCAATGCTAAATGGATAATAAAGGCATTTTCAATCCAACTATATATCTACGGGTAAAATTAGCACTGAACTATTGTCGTCCAAGGTCAAGCCAAGTTGATTCATTAAATTTTTATATCTCTCGATGAAGAGATACCGTTATGTACTTATTTAATTAACACAACACATATAAATTTAATAATTAATCCTTTATGTTGAAGAATAATTTCATTAACAGACTGATTTATCTTGAGATATATGTATACAACAGCTTTTGTGTCGACTTTAAAACTTTAAAACCAAAATCGTGTATTCACGTGTGTTTGATGATATAATAAAATTGAGTCATATTCATCTGTTTATTATGACATGTTAAAGAAAAAAAAAAATGTATATCTACAAAGATATCAACACGAGTAATGAAAAATCAAGTGTAATTACTTTTTTGCAAAGCCTCCGATTGTTTTCCATAGGGTTTACACATAGCAGGGCGTACACAAGCCTTCATTCTCGCCATGTTTTTCATAACTTCAGCGAAAGCTCGAACAATTTTTCCCCCACCATCTGAAAGCAAGTGGGAATAAGCAACAAGCGTATGCGTATCAATAGAAAACATTAATTTTATTGAGATGTTGTTGGAAACAAAACAAAAAAAATCCTTACTGTCGGCATTTGTGGCTGCTGAACGAGCCCCTTTCTCCTCAATGGTCCAGGCACCATTGTGAAGTGCTAGAAGATCTTTATTGGCATTCGTGAGTCCTTGCAGATTCCCGAGCCCAAGTCCACTGAGTCCCTCTAGATTATCTAAATTAGATCTTAAGAAATCCGTGAGCTTGTGATCGGGGATTTGAGTATTAATCATCGACTCATAATGCTGTTTTCCAATGGATTTCTTCTCCTGGGAGGAGGGTCGATGGGGAATATTTAATGACGGACGACTGGGTGGACGTTGCAGATTCATCTGATTCCCACCACTTCGAATCTCTGAGATATCAGATGAGGATCCCCCCATGTGACTAGCATTTGCATTACTTAAAGCTTGAAAGTCATTATTATGAGGAAAACGCAGCATCGATGCAGCAGCAGCAGCAGCAGCAGCAGCCGCTTCGTTGTCCTGAATGTACGTTGGTGCCATGTGTCCCATTTTCTGGGTCAATTCCAGCTGGTTCTTGTAACGGCAAGCTGGATTGGGACAATTCTGTACCACCTCAATGATGAACTCCTTCTCCATCCCAAAACATTCACGACCAATTGTGTAGGACTCCATAACTGCTCGCACTGTGCTCTCCAGACCCAGATGAAGGCCATGAGGGCCGTTCATGTGCTTCAGCATCACTGCATTGGCAAAGTGCTCGTAGGGGAGAATGATCTTTCCATTTTCACGAAGAACTAGTCTGCCTTGGGCATCTAGAGCGACTCTCGATGCCATCATTCTTCAATAATTAATTAAGATAATTCCATCATCAACAAAATATTATTGCTAAAAAACAGCAATTTCACAATGTAAAAACAATGAATATTTGTGTAATAAATGGACAGGAATCATTCAACAAACTCTCGGACTTGTTCAATTTTCCTAAAAATTTTCACAAATTTCATCAGACGAAATATCCATCCCTCAATTTTCTTAGAATGTTGTTCAAAAAGGATTGCTTTTCCTTAAAAAAAATTATGGATTTATAATATGATTAATTACTTTTTTTTTTTCAAACCATTTCAAAAATGAAACATTTAAGAAAAAAAAAAAATTAGCAATTCCAGGTAAGTTTCATTTCTCTAAAAACGTATAGCAATAAGGCAGATATATCACTGGTATGAGGTTTTCGTCGAAAATCGGTAAAAAATGTAAAGATATAAAATATCAATATTTTATCACTGACAGACCGTTCAAAGAACCCTTTGAATTATTGAAAAATCACAATTCCATAAACATACTTTCATGGATAAAATTAATCCTGTAATCTTACTGGAGATAAGCAGCACTTGGCAGCATAGACGCCTCCTTCAACTCGGTAAAGCACTGCAACAATTCAATACTCGGATTCCAGCCCTTATTCTGCAAATAAAGCCGCAACAGTGAATACATTGTCTCCGTGACATATCCAGCCCCACTGGCGGATCCAGCATAACCCGAGCCTCCTCCTGGTGGACCCATCTCCGTTTGCATTCCTTTAGCAACAATGTTTTTCATACTTTCGGCCAGGTCCATCCTGAAGCATAAACCGCCCCTATTAATTGATCCATCCCTCGATAATATTTCACAATTGAGTGCTTTTTCATGATAAACTCAGGTGATAAAAGTGACAAAGAAGTTTCCAGCTGAAAAATTGAAGGTTCTGATAATCACCATGTTGCATATGCACTGCATCAACGGATTATCATTTTCTCTATTCTCTCCATTTTTTAATTTATAACAATTGAATTTCTTCGATTCAACTTTAAAAAAAAATTGAGAATTTCATTTTTTCCGGTACTTTAACATTTGCATTCCACCTCGGCCATTGTTGTTTTGCGGGAATGGCGATTTGTATATCGCTGATGAAAAAAAGAAAAACACTAAAAAAATATATTTAAAAAAATGAGCCACCGCCCCCTTCAAAAATGATTGAGATGAAAGAGAGGGAGGTAAAATGTAAATGTTTTTACTCACCCCGTTCGTCTCCCCCACACTTATCATTGACAATTTTTCCGGGGGAGTGAAAAAATCCCCCCGGAAGTCCTTGCCGGCGACTTCAAATCCCTAAAAACCTCACTTGACGTCTCAAAGAGCCTCCTATTTTTTCCATTTTGCAAATAGCATAAATCGCGATAATTATTTCCGTATTGAATGATTCCCACGATTGCCGACAGGGGCGCGAGTAGGCCGCACCTCTTTTTGCTCGCATCTATATATCCTATATACATACATCGTATTATTGTTGTTATTATTTGCATTACCACCTCCAAACCAGATCCGATCAATTAGCCCCTCATGTATAGATATTCCAAATTTTTATTTTTTTCCTCATTGAAGTAGTTTTGAAGAAAATTGCGAGCTAATAAAAAACATTTGCTAGTTCGTACTTTTTTTAAAATAAATTTTTGAAAAATCACCCCCGAAAAAAAAGGCGTTATCCCCCCTATTTCATTATTTCCAAAAAATTTTATCACCAATCGGTAGCAAATTGTTTGAAGATTTTTGATCTCCCAAGCCCACGTATTTTAGTGCAACTGGGCGATCCTAATGCCACCTATAAATGATGAAAAATATGGCAGTGGATCTGTTTATCTACATCAGTTGGTAAAGAATCCACACGTTCTGGTCCACATATGGAACAACTTCTAACCTCCAAAAACACTGCACTGTGTATTATTTTATCAATTATTATATTATTATAAACAGTTAACAGTAATGTAAAATTAAAACATTAGCAAAATGTTAACAACAAAAACGTTCTTTAGAAAGACTAAAAGTGGAAACATCTTCAAGATCTCGAGAGACCATTACCTCAGGGATGATATCTGGTGTGGTTCAGAGGCCTGTGAGGTCTGCAAAGCCAAGTCCTCAGGAAAACTTCTTGATGAGAATAGCCCAGGGGCCAAAAGTACTTTAATCCAAGGTCCATACTACCTTCTCCTGGACACAAACATTGTCCTGGACCAGATCCACATCCTCGAGGAGCAAGTGCTGTGCAACGTGGTGATTCTCCAGACAGTCCTGGAGGAGGTGAAGCACCGAAGCTCAAACGTTTACAAATCGCTCGCCGACATAATCACCAATCCAAATCGGAAATTTTACGTTTTTGTCAATGAGCATCGAAGGGAGACTTATGTGGAACGAGTCAAAGGGGAGACTGCTAATGATAGAAACGACAGAGCGATCAGGGAGGCCACCAAGTGGTACAACAATCACTTGTTCCACCAGGACACTTCCAAGGGGATCAAGACGATTTTGTTAACAGATGACAATGATAATAAGAAGAAAGCCCTGAAGGAGGGGATTTTAGCTCTAACGATGGAGGAGTACGTGGCATCGCTGGAGAATGGCATCACTGAAGGAGTGAGTCTACTCGACAAATTGAATAAACGTAATTATATTCTCGAGGGGGGCAGAGGGGGAGGGGAGGCTCTGTTTCCCTGTCATCTGGCTCCCGCTGAGATCCACGCAGGCATCAGCAGCGGAAAGCTCCTCCAGGGCTCATTCTTTGCTTCGAGGGAGAATTTCCTGGAGGGAAGTGTGAACGTAGATGGGATGGATAAGTTTGTTCTGGTTCAAGGGAGAGTTGGATTAAATAGAGCAGTTGATGGGGACATTGTTGCTCTGGAGTTGCTACCAAAAGACGAGTGGACTGTACCTAGTGATATAGTACTCCAGGATGAGGATGAAGAGGACCCTGGAGATGTGCTGGAGGAGGAGAAGGAAATTGTACAAAAGCCAACGAAGGAAGTTGAACGCACACCAACTGGCAAGATAGTTGGCATCATTCGAAGAAAATGGCGACAGTACTGTGGTATATTGCAGCCAAATGCAATCAAGGAGGTATAAAAATAATAATAATAATAATAATAATAATTCAGTGTGTCATTGAAATTAATTTTATCGAGACACCATTATTGTTTGATTATTAATTTTCCAATTAACGTGATTTTATAGTGGATACTATTGTTATTCTTGCGTTACATTTGATGGTGAGAAATACAACTTGCCTATCCAAGTAAAAAAAAAAAAACCTTTCGATAAAATAAATTTTTGTTCCATCAGTGTAGGATGGATGGTTTTAATAAGATTATGGGCCCTTTGGTACAGAATGTTAGACATCTCTTTGTTCCTGCTGAGAGGAAGATCCCAAAGGTGAGAATTGAGACGAGACAGGCGGAGAATCTTTACAAGCAGAGGATCATCGTTGCTATAGACTCATGGCCGAGGACTTCGAGGTACCCACTGGGGCATTTTGTCAGGGCTCTTGGCAACGTTGGCGATAAAGAGACCGAGAATGAGGTGCTTCTCCTGGAGCACGATGTACCACACTCTAGATTCTCGGATGAGGTTCTCAGTTTTCTTCCTAAACTACCGTGGGTCATCACAGAGTCGGTACGAAAGGTTTTATTTATTTTTTGTCACAGGTCAAAGGTCCAACTCTTCATCTATCGATTCAATTCTAGAAATTATTGTTGTTACTATTCTCCGGGATTTGATGCAAATGTTTGTGGAGGCGTGGAGGTAATTAATAACCTGATGGAGTCGTCGTTAATTAGAGAGGGAAGATTGCAACTTGTGTAATTGGTCATGGCCCATGTGGGAAGGGGAGGCAGTGGAATTTTTGATATTTCAGTTGTTGATGAATTGCTCTCATTTTTTTTTATGGAACTGCATTTTCCCTTGGGAAATTTTCTAAGATTTGTCAGTTTTCTCGCTGCCAAGACGTTGAGATTATCAAGTGCCAACTGTTTACTCTGTTGAGCCAATTGAATTAATTTCATTTTCTCATAGCTTTGATTTTGTTTTGGTAAACAAGGATTGTAATGGTCTTACCATTACATCTGACAAAAATTGCTCCAGGACTTCTGGTTTGCGAGTACTTTTAATTTTTTCCCAGTGGATGAACATTGCTTTGTCGAAGAGAGAAACCACAGTCTCCATTTCACGAATTTCTTTTATAAAAAGGTGTCACATAAATAAATACATTAAAAAATAATGAAAATTGAAAGTAGTCAGGGGAATATTACCACAATCTTTTAATTTCTTGAGAGCTTTTTTCAAGGAAATTTTCTCTTTGTTGAAGAGAATCTTTTGCTGATTTTGCTGCTGAATACTTAAATTTACACTTTTTATTTCTCTCAGTAGACTGTGAAGCTCTAGTATATTGTTTTCCAAACGTGCTTCAAGAATTCTATCCAAAAATAAAGGATCATTCATTGAAACGAAAGATAGTAGAGAGAAAGACTGAAATTTGATACTTACCCTGGATAATCGTATAAAAAGTACTCTATGTTAGTTGAGCTTTTCAGATAATTTATCACCCGCTCTAATTCATCACAAATTCCTGGAAGATCTGTCAATGAGAATTTTCTCATCAAAGTATTGTCTCCTTTGGTTATTAAATAATTAAGACTAGAGCTCATTTCAACTTGTTTATTATCATTTTTTTTAATAGCCAAAGACATTATTCCAAAGAGTATTCGTTGCACAAACTTGAAGAATTTACAAACATTGATATATAAATTGTTCATATCACGCCATAGTAACTAAACAAAAGATGGAGCTAATCAAATGAAAACAATTGTTAATTGTTAATTGTTTTGACAGGATGTTGCTCAAAGGGAGGATTTACGTGACATTGATGTGTGCTCGGTTGATCCCCCGGGATGCACAGACATTGACGATGCTCTCCACTGCAGATATTTACTAAATGGTAATATTGAAGTTGGTGTGCATATAGCAGATGTATCTCACTTTATTCGACCTGGTACTGCATTGGACAAAGAAGCCGCTTCCAGAGCAACTACTGTTTATCTTGTTGATAAGAGAATTGACATGGTACCAGGTAAAAAGTGAAAAATAAAAAATAATAAATAAATTGAAAGAAAAAAAAACAAGACATTTATTTTGATATTATTTGTAGAATTGCTCAGTTCAAACTTATGCTCTCTCCGTGGCAATGAAGAGAGATTAGCATTTTCCTGTATCTGGGAGATGGACCACGACGCCAACATCATCAATACTCGTTTTTGTAAATCAATAATTCGTTCTCGCGCTGCAATGACGTACGAAGAGGCTCAATTGAAAATCGATGATCCCAACCAGAATGACGTAATAGCCAAGTCTCTGAGGGGTCTTAATACTCTAGCAAAGAAGTTGAAGAAAAGACGACTTGAAAACGGGTAAATTTTAATTGCTCCTCCCCCGTACCACTGACCACACTTTTTTAATTAACTCCTCATAAGATGTACGATATAAATCTTTCTCACTCTCTTTCTCTCTCATAAATTGACAGGGCACTTGTATTAGCGTCTCCCGAGATACGTTTCCAAGTGGATAGTGAGACACACGATCCGATTGATGTTGAGGCGAAGAAAATGAGAGAAACAAATTCCATGGTTGAGGAATTTATGTTGCTGGCGAATATCTCAGTGGCAAAGAAGATTTTGGACGAATTTCCGGAGTGTGCAATGCTTCGAAGACATCCAGAGCCTCCACAATCCAACTTTGAGCCCTTGGTGAAGGCTGGAAAGCACCAGGGCTTCGAGATAAACACTTTATCTGGAAAGGAACTGGCAAAATCACTCGAGTCAGCTCACAAAGAGGACAATCCTTACTTCAATACAATGCTAAAGATTCTGGCAACTCGATGCATGATGCAGGCAGTTTATTTCATCAGTGGAATGCACCAACCAGCTGAATTCTTCCACTATGGTTTGGCCTGTCCAATCTACACCCACTTCACCTCTCCCATCAGGAGATACGCCGACATAATTGTTCACAGACTCCTCGCTGTTTGCGTGGGTGCTGACGCCACATATCCAGAGCTCCTCGATAAGAAGAAGAGCCATGCACTTTGTCATAATTTGAATTACAGAAATAGAATGGCACAGTACGCTGGAAGAGCTTCTGTTGCTCTTAATACCCACCTGTTTTTCAGGGAAAAGGTGGAGACTCAGGCTGGCTATATCCTGTTTGTGCGAAAGAATGCACTGCAGATACTCATTCCTAAGTATGGCTTGGAGGGAATACTCTATTTGAATAAGAAAGGACAAGTTTCAACAGTTAATTTTGTGTATAATGATGAGGAGCACACTCAAACTTGTGGGGATGTTGTGTTGAAAAGTTTTGATCCTGTGGAGGTGCAGCTGAGTCTTGATAGATCTAATGTGCAACATGAAAAACTTGTCTTCAAATTGGTAAAACCTGAGGTTTGTTAATTGCATTATTTTCTTCTTTTTCTTTTTAATGCTCACTTTGATGATATTATTGAATATTAAAATATATTTCTTGTACAGATTCCAGGTTTCAGTGTTACTTCAACAAAACCTGAGCTAGCACCAGCCTCTGATGTCGAAATGCCAGAGGTATCAAAGCGCAAAATTACCGAGCCTGATGACGCAGAAAGGCCAGGACCAATCAAGAAGAAAGGACGAAAAAAGAAAAAGAACAGAAATTGATCGATATATTCATTCAATTATTAACAGTGAACAGTGAAAATTTCATTTCTAACACATTGTCTATCATACTGTTGGTACATGCCCGAGGGTAATAAAAAAACCTTTTTGTACAGATAGATAGTTATTATTAATTCATTATTGTGATTATTTTGTAGCTTTTTCTCTCTCTCTCTCTCTCTCTCTCTCTCGGAATTGATCTTCTCTATTAACATGAAATTCTATTTTCAATTAATTATCGTAAATTTGTCCGGAGTTAGCGTATCCTAATTTTTGGAGAACTCTCTTAATATCGATATAAACAGTGGGATCTTCAATTGTACTAGGCATCTGAAAACATAAGAAAACAAATTTTCAGTTCCACTTTGAGAAATTTGGACTTTTGGTGCTGATTGTATTTACAAATTTTAACTCCTGAACGGGAGGAATTTACATATCCGGCTTGTTCATTGAATATTTATCAACTAGGGACGAGGATGTTTCATCCAATTATTCCCCCCACTATATTTTTCAGTGTCTGCTTAGTAGTAATCATAGGGGTCAAACAATGATGAAATTTGAAATTTCCCTTAAAATTAAATGGAATTTCAACATTGTTTTTTCAAGTAGTAGAGATTTCCTGATACCGACGTCGTGGGCTAGACGCAATTCTAGTGTGCGAAAGGTTGTAAGTTGGATTCCCCGTGGAACCGAATATTTCAACGGATGGCTCCGGCNGGGGGGGGGGGGGGGGGGGGGGCTGACACATTCCGGTTTTGGACACGTTCTAGGGAAAATGATGACAGTATGAAAGGAGGCACGAGAAATGTCGAAATAAAAATTTTTTTTCTTCACCCGGGGCCAAAGTGCCCCGAAAAAAAACCCACTTTTATGACTCTCGACCGCGCCAAATCGGCAATAGATTTCCGAATAATTTTTCCAGACCGAGTCCGGGGAAGTCCCTTGACAGCTCCAGCCAATTTGAAAGATGCTATGGGTCCGATCAATTGTCGCACTCGACTTACGAGCTCTTGGCTGATCTCCTTTTCATTCTTCATTGCCTCTGAAAAATTATTGGCTCATTATTCGATTCATTACCTGGAGTTGATAATTATTAAACTTATCGGAATGACAAACCATTCTTCATGACGTATAGACACAGGGGAACTTCTCCCTTTGTGTGCTCAGGAACTCCAACAACAGCGGCATCCACAACATCGGGATGTCCGAGAGCCACATCTTCAAGCGCAGAGGTCGAGATTCTATGACCCGCAACATTGATTACATCGTCGTCCCTCGCTGTTACATACACATACCCATATTCATCGATATATCCAGCGTCCATTGTATCGTAATACCCCTGTTGAATTTCAATTGGAGACATTTAACATTAAATTGATAATGAGACGTATGAAAAATTGGCATTTGAAAATTCTATTGACGTATCGATTAATTTTTGACCTATTCTAAAAATGATAGACTGACTGAAAATGTTCCTGTACAATTTATTCTTGTTTTCATTTTTTTAATGGAAGGAGTAGAATAGACGAATAATCAAGTGAATTCCTATTGACTTTTCTTTTTTTTTTCTTGCTGTAAAATAAGAAAAGGCGCAGTAAAATTGCAAAATTCTTCAATATAATAATCAGCCAAGATTTTTTTCATATGGAATCAATTTTTATGACATTTAAATATGTGAGAAAGTTGAATGCAAGTATTACTGGATATTTGGAGAAATAAATATCCTTGAATCTGTCTGCCGCCCTGTAAAGAGTAGACATTGTTCCAGGAGGGAGTGGTAGCTTGACGGCGATTCTACCGAGTTCACGAGGCGAAGCTAAACTCCCATCTTCCCTGAGAATTTGAACTGTAAGAAAGAGTGAAGAGAATAATAAGTTGGTATAAGCTGAAAGATAAAAAATTCCTCTCATCGCTATTCCTAAAGTAATTTAATCCGCCATTTTTCGTTAACAGAAGAGCCCGTCCCAAGCAGGAGAAAAAAAAAACTTTTTAATAATTATGAATGATTATTTAACCACCTTTTTTCAGTTGAAAATTTCAAGTATATGGACTAAGCATTGATTAAATTTTCATACCCCCTACTGGCCACTAACCATCGTATCCGGGAAAAGGCATTCCTGTGGTATACAGAGGTGGTTTTACATTTTGTCCAAGACCGAGACAAGTGGCGGTTATAGCGTGACCTGTTTCTGTTTGCCACCAGTGATTTAATATTGGTACTTTGAACACCTTTTCTGCCCAAGCTTTCGATTCGTAGTCGCAGTGCTCACCGGCAACGAAAATCGCCTTCAAACTATGGAAAAATGCCCTAATTACATAATAAAATTCTTGAAATAATATTACATTAGCTACTTTTTTTATTTTTACATTTTGAAAGTCTAAATTTGATTCTTGCAATTTTTTTCAATTTTTCTCGTCTTTTGGAGTAAAACTTGTAAAATATTTTATTGATTATTTTCATTTTTTCATAATCATTATTTTACGAAAAATCCATTTCATGTGAAAACAAAGTGACAAGTACTTGGATATTCTTAATTCAATCAAGATAGCCATTACGTTTTCGTTGAATATTTCATCCCCAATTTCGTATCTGGATCTGACCTTCGAAGAACTCTAAATACACTGGGTACAGTGAATAATGCATTGACTCCATGCTGTTCAATTACTCTGCCAAGAATAAAGGAAATAATTGATAAATAAGGTACTAATTAAGGGTATACCGCAGTGAAATTTCAAAGTCTTTGTTGGCGTGAGGAATGTATTATTGTATGTGATTTTTGAGCAAATCTAGACTGCAATAGATGTTAAACATGTTCCATGTAAACATTCCAATAGATTTTTTATTTTACCAATTTTGTGACTTTGAAATTTCACCGAGGTCTCTGCTCAATGAATCTTATTGAAAGACATAGGGGAATCCCAAGAGTAGACAAACCTAAAATACTGTCCAGCATCAGGTGTTCTGTCAGGTTTACCCTCAAACATGACACTAGTAGCGCCATAAAGAAGAGGAGCGTAACAGATATACGATAATCCAACCACCCAACCGAGATCAGAAGCCGCCCACCAGATAGAGTTTTTATCCATTCCATAGAGGATCTTCATGGTCCAACAGAGTGTAGCAATGTGCCCACCAACAGGTCTCTGAACCCCCTTGGGCTTATCTACGATTATTTTCAATTTGTCGGCTGCTGGAGAGAAAAGTTAAAAAGAGAAAAAAAATAAGTGTGGCAATACTGTACCGGTTGTTCCGGATGTGTAGAGTAAATAGAGGGGTTCGTTCGCCTCAATTGGAATACACGGATGTGGCTCAGATCTGTTCAACAACTCCTCGAAATCCTCCTGGCCATTTGATAATGGCGCCTCCCACACGTTTCTCCGTTGAAACACTATGCATTTTGGCTTTTCTACTGATATTAGCTCTAATGCTTCGTCAATCATTTTTGTATATCTGAAAATTTCGTTAAAAAATGACCTTTTAATACCACTCTATTCCATGCTATTAACTATTCAGTGGATTTAACGAAAAGCTGATCTTTTTGTTTTTACTTGATAATTTTCGTAGGCTCCAATCCACAACTTGCAGCAATGAGAACTTTGGGTTCGGCATGATCAATCCTCGTTGCCAACTCCCTCGGGGCGAAACCTTGGAGTATTGAAACATTTATTTATACAGTTGATAGTGAAAATAGAAGAATATACGTAATCGATCAGGAGTGTCTACTCATTATTCAATTCACACGTTGAGGGGTGGGTCCATCAGGGGCCGAGTAAGAGCCCGTTAGCATACTGATAAGAAAACCTCTTTTATCTTTGTTGGGCTCTGTTGGTACAGGGCGATGTAACGAAGCACTTTGAGCTATTATTCAATTTTTCAAGACGTTAAGAATTTACGTGACTCTGAATGTTAAATTTACGCCGATAATTTCCGACAAGTAGATATAAATAAAATGAGAGACTTGAATTGGCAAGACACACGTGCATACATAAATTTTCAATGGTTTCATATATCGATAGAAAAAATACACTGACTACAAAGAAAAATAACATTGAAAACAAATAAATAATTACTCACCGCCAAAAACAACCGAGTGGACCGCCCCAAGCCTTGCAGTCGCAAGAACAGCGATAATAGTTTCAGGAATCAGTGGCATGTAAATAAGCACACGATCGCCTTTTCTCACTCCCATATCAGCCAAAGCGCCTGCAAGTCTCGAAGTTTTTTCCAAAAGTTCGTCGTATGTCACTTTACGATTTGTCGAGGTCATGGGGCTGTCATGTATGAGTGCTGTTTTCTTGCCATTTCCAGCTTTCACATGGCGATCAATTGCATTGTGACAAGCATTTATTTCACCACCCACATACCTGATGACAAGTAACCCCGCAGACAATTGTTGGTAGATAAAAGCAAATTCGTTCAGTGAAAAAATATCATGGAAAACAAAAGTTAATTATTCCTTCCTTTCATGTGTTTGGGTTGAGGAATAATTAAGTAAATGTTGAGAGGACTCATTACCACTTTGTGAAGGGCGCATTTGAATTGTCGAGAACTTTGTTCCAAGGCTTGCTCCATTCAACGCATTGAGCTATATCAGCCCAGAATTCCTCCGGAAACTCGATTGATTTTTTAAATGTATCTTCGTACATTTTATTGTAATATGGATTCTTCGTTAGTATGAAATCTGTAATAAATTGTAGGGCATTGAATAACCAACATTATTTCATAAAGAAAAATGACTTTTCTTCCATCCTAATTATTTGTTCATGAATATGCAGTGGCTACTGCTGGAAACTATGAATGGGATAATTAGATTGAAATGAACATCCACTGCCATTCTACCATCATAATATTTCATATTATATTATTTTCGTGTTCGGGTGATTAACACTGAAAAAAAAAAAAAGAAAAAAAAACACTAAATCATCCATGCGTGCGAGTTATTATTTTTCCCCTAGGCGAAAAAAACAACTATTTTTCTTAAGGAGATATAGAATATCCCATAATTTTTGTGTATATCAGGGTAGCTGCTACTTTTTCACTCGTATCGTCACGTACCCTGCTCATTTCGGTGGTGATCATTATTCGTGGTATGTTGACCCCTCTTCTTACCCACTAGTAAATAACACCCACGTGTTGCCATTGCGTTCGAGGATAGAGGGTGAATTACAACCGTCAATGTTAATACTGTGTACGCAGTCTACATGCTAATTTTTTTACAATCTCCCGTAGATTGTACGCAAAATATAACGAGGAATACTCTGACTGAAACCGCCCCCGATATTCATTCTATTCTCTTGTCTCCACTCACGTCTTCTGCTAAGGGTGACTCTATCCTCGATAACGGTTTCATAATCACAAAATTGTGTGAGAAAAATTTACAAGAGATATATTATTGAATCAGCTGATTTCAGGAAAATATTCAATGAAATCGATTGAAATATATAGTTGTCAATAAAACTGGAAATTATTAAAACTCGGAATTTTTCATTTTTTGAAAGTTTCACTTAGATTTAATTTTTTTTAACACTAAACTGACATCTCTTTTCCATTTTCCTTTCAATTCCCGCAATTGATTTTAATAATCTTCAGTGTGGTGTGGTTATTGAAATTTTTTTTTACAGCGCCTAAAAACAAAATATTCACCACTCTCATCGCCCATTCTGTTTTTCCTCGTTTTTCCGAAACATGGTCCCAGTGTTTTCTCTTCATCCTTCACCTTGGGATCAAGAAAATCTGCGTCCACTGACGAGAGCATATTGTCGGATAATGAGAATTATTATTCTTATTATAACGCCGTCGAGTCGACGAGGTTCAGTCCATGCACTGAAATTTCTGCAGAGAAAAAAGACAATTCCACTTTAATTGCACAATCCGTGAAATTATTTCAACCACAATATTTACAAGAATATCACTGTTCAATGTTGATTCTATCATTTCTATTGATCACTACCACTAGGAGTTGGGCCAAGTTTTTCACCATTTCGAAAAAAAAATCCAAGATGAAAGGGAATCAAGTTTTTAATGAATGTTAGAAATTAATCCATCAAATTCTAAGCAATAGTTTCTTAATATCCTCGTCACGTCTGGAATGGATATGGGCGGCAGTATTCAATCGACGCAACGGTGCTACTTCTATTATACATAGCCCACCATTTAGGGGCATCCAGAAATATAAATTATCAATTACAAACGTTGGACATTAATTTTTGTTTACGATTTATCGGACAATTAGGATTAAAAATTGACAAAAATACCCCAAGATTTCACATATGAAAAAATTTTATTAGACAGAGAATTATTATCTATTGAGATATTTTTTGTAGTAATTCCTCGGCTCAACTTTCCTTTTATATTTTTCTAGTTTGATTTTTCTATTGTTGAAAAAGAAAAATTGAGTTACGAAGACAAAAATTCAGTCTTTGCCTTGTATTTCAGATAAAAATTGCTGAAAGACAATTTTTTTCTTCGATCACCTAGATTGCACAGTAATTTTTCTCTCGTGTAGAAAAATCCACTGGAACGTCACTGATCACCCAATATCCTTTATCTCGATATTTGCTCTTCCATCCTTAAACTTTCTACTCGTACTTGTTAGAGAGGTGGCGAAACTAGTCAAACTTGGACACTATGTTGGCACGTTTGTAACTCAATTTTATCCTTTCCCCAGGACAAACTGGTCCAACTTTGTATTCCCCTTTGCGAAGTGAAAAAGAAAAAACAAAAATAAGAATTAAAAAAAAAATTGGCTTCACTTTCCTTATCGACAAGTGTACACTATTTCTTTTTAAACCCGAATTTTCATGTCCTGGCACTCCCGAATGTACTCATACACAACATTGAGTGGAGAGAAACAATCATGGACAACAATCAAGTAGGTTTGACTATAGGACTATCCAACTTGTCACCGACTGTGTTGGCTCACTTTTTTTATTCATTTTTAACATATTCGTGGAGTCAACACTAGTGAAGAGATATCACGTGATACTTACGATTTCCGGGATGACCCCGGAGACCAGTCAGGGTTGGGATTATTTCAATGGTCACTGAATTGATTACTTGGTGCAGTGGGGATGTGACAGACTTGTGGTACAGTTGTTGAAAATTTTTATCACGTGATGGGTCAACTGAAATTTTTAGAAATTTTCTTTTTGAAATTCACAACAATTTCATTTGTGATGAAGAAAACAGTAGAAACTCTAGTTGTACAACCTATTACTATATTATTAGGGATTTTTATATTGAAATAAAATTGGTGATCGATAGATTCTTGATAATAACAGATTATTAGGGCCCTAAAAATCAGTGACATGTCTTGAATTTTCATCAAGTAAATGTACGATTAAAATTTACAATTTTACGAAGGAATCAATAGAAATTGTACGCAGAGAAAAAAGAAAATATTGAATTTTCATGGAATAATTGATCTAAAATTTGCACTTTTCATAGTTTTTCCCATTAAATTTGGTATTTTCAGTGGAAATGTACATTTACAAGTTTATTTTCGCCTCCGTACAATGGAAATTAGCAAATAAAAGTAAAATATACGTTTCATAGTAATTCAGGGGCTGCAGAATGCAATAGACTAGATCAGATCAGACCAGATCAGACCAGACCAGACTAGACCAGACAACTTTGTCACTAACAAGTCCAAGAGCCACTCTTGAAATACACAAAGCTACGCACGTCCAACACGTATACATCGGTGTCGAACGGTGACGATGTGGGAAATGAGAGAATCCAGAAATGTGGTGAGAAAAATGTAACATAGGGGAACTTGAACTGGATTCAAGGACGGAAATGATTAAAAAAATGTTCAAAATTGGTTGAACGACATCAACAAGACCGATCGTTATATGTTTTCATTGAATTATGAGTTCAGTTCTTAGTTGAGTTTTCGCAAAATATCTCCGAATCTCATTAGAGAATGCAGAAGACGAAATTTTCATGAATTTCCTATTCTACCTTATCCGCAGACAATGTGTGAAGTAAATAAATTGATGTGATTGACCAAGACGGCACGACGCATATAATAATAACGGCAGGTTTAAGGCAATTTTGGCCACAGTTGACATTCGCGGAAGAATAGTCTTATCGACGCGCTCCGATTATGTTGACGTTGAAAGTTGCCGCATAATAATATTTAGGCGGATTTGGATATTCGGCCAGTTCAATGGTTAATTAATAAGTGTATTAAACTCATTGTAATGACTAACATTACAACCACCTGATGCCACCAGGGTGTAACACGTCCCATTGCAGAATATTCTGTTTCATGAGCTCGCTGATGGCTGACAGTCAGATTTCATGGAACAAAGCCGATGAAAATATCATGTGAGCTGGTGGGACTTCCGTGATAGGATAACAATCCGATCCCTTGTGCAATTTTCTTTGGTTGTGTATACGAGTTGTTGTGTGGTATAATGAAACAGACATTTATAAACGTTTGGATTTCTATTCTCTTCATGAATTGTCTGATTTTTACTCAACATTCGTGGGGCATTTGTAACGGGGAGTTTTGTTCTACTGTCCTACTGCCGTGAAAAAAAAAAGTCAATTCACTAATTTCACGAATATTCATTTTCACTGAATAATTTTCTCACAAAATTGTGATTTTTAAATTAAAGAAAAAATTTTCTGACATTTATTTTGAAATTTTGATTGAAATCGAATAAAGAAAAAAGTAAAGAAGGGTAAATAAGACCAATTGTCAGAGGAGAGCTAAAGATTCAGCACAAAGACAGCCTACATATGTGACAGAGTCTGACTGGAAGACGGAATACTGTTTCGCGGAAAAAAAAAAAAAGTGTAGCAATCGAGTTGTCTGGTGGGTGGAAATACGTGTGCCTCGCATTTGAATGACTATAGGCCGGGTGGAAAAAAACAGATCTTTTGAAACAATACCAAAATACCCTGATTCCCCTTCATGGGTGGATAACTCAATCAATTATTAAGCTAGAATAATATATTAAAATATTAAAATTAATTTTGCGTAAAAATGTAAAAATGTAGAAATTCATTGAAACATTCCAGGAATTGAAGAAGAAAACTCCAATAATATGAAGGAAAATAAGAGCGTATGGACATACGTAGGGAAAAACACATAGAATACAAGGGAATTTTCACAGCTGAGTGAAATTATTTCGTTGGAAGAGCATAAAAATTTAATTGCCGTGTTACAATACATTTGCGTAGGTGCTGTAGCCCTCAGACCGGGTTAAATTAACAATGTTAAAGTGAACAAATGAAAAAGAGGGAAGGTACCATGGATGTGAGAGCGGTGACAGACCGTGGGGGTGGGTCAGCATCACTTGCCTCATCTCGGTCACTGCGACGCAGGATTTATTTAACTTGACTAAGCGAGTGACAAATTGCTCCACCTCCTGTACTCAGTTTTCCATGAATGGGTTGGCGAACCAGTAAATAAAACTCATTTACTCCCGGTATTGCGTAATACTTGGATAAACCTATTTCTCTCTGAAAAGGCAAAATAAAAAATTTTTTTCTTCACACATTTCTAATGATGAAGAAATAAAAACTCGGACATGAAATATGAACAACTAGGAAAGCCAAAAAGCCATTGCAATTAATAAACTCCAGCATTGTCAAATAGGTTTGAAAATCTCCCTCATTAGCAACTGCTGAACGAGAGCCCAGCCCGGCCACGATTCTACATTGAATCCAAAACTATGGAAAAAGTGTCTATTGAGTTGTTTGCCAACGAAAGTGCACGTATAATGGATCTTCGATGGGTGGCTTTGCTATCGTTTTTAATAAAGCTTCGTTATCTTACCGCCCAGCAATATTTTCCGTGTACATGACATGCTCGCAAAGTAGAGGGAGAAGTTGAAAAAATTATTTATCGTTTCAAGTCCAACGTGGGGGGAATATATTTTATATTAGTACATCCAGAGCTCAGGTGTGAAATATGATAGGAAATCATAAAAAACGTATCAGAACAGGGGGAGCTAGATGTTTTTTAATGTATTTCTTGTGTAGGTTGAGGCATTTCATTTCCATCAGTGTAAACTAAATTTTACTGGCGAACTCTACAAACAGACGCAGTATAGTGTGGATTTATTGCACCCAAAACTCAATCATTTAAAAGCGCAGGTGTCCTGCTTTTCGCACTGGGTTAAAAATTCACCTTTTTAATGTTTTCCCCTGAATGTTGGGTATTATTATTATCATTATCATTATTCTTTTCCATATCTATTGTGCAATAGCTTTTATTTCACGCTCCTCTCTAATCCCCATTTTTCAAAGTATTCTATGTGTATCTCGGGAAAATGCAGAACCCGTGCAATAATTAGCCTTTAATGACAATAGGCGAAAGTGTCAAAGATGAAGCAACAGAAATTCAATAAATTGCCAATTTACAGCTTGTAACGAGCGTTTGTGAACACGTGGATGTGTTTTTGCGAGCTTCTGAATAATCTGAGCACGTGAATTGCAACGTTCGCTATTTGCGCTGGGTTCAATGATATAATTATGTTTATTACGTTGTAGGGCTATGACATAGGTAATTTACATGGAGAGAAACTTGGTTAAAATTTTTTTTCTTCTTTTAGGAATTTCTGTTAGCACTATAGTGGAAAAAATATTGATATATGAATAGATATTGCAATTTGCTAATTTTCTACTAAAGTCGAAATTTCTCTCTCCTCTCTCACAATCTCATTGTGAAATATTGCATCATATGTTGTATATATTGTAAAATGCCATGCATTCTCACTCTCGGTAAATTCCACTAAACCACATTAGAAATGATAATACACGTGATCTTTACCGTAAAAAGCTATAAAAATTCCAGATTGAAATGACTTTAAAGCGGGGGGAGGGAATAGTTATGCATCAGTACCCCCCCATATACCGCAATTGTATGTATGGCGCCCCTTGGAAGCGCGCATGGCAACGCGGTGGTGAGTATTTAAGGGCTGAATAGTTGTCGTCTCTCACCACTGTATCGTCAACGTCAGGTCCTGGAACACCGCGCAAAATAATTTAAGGGGGAGAGTCATCGAAAATATCTTGACGAACAGATAAATTTCAAGCTTCACTTAACGATATTTCAAGGATAATCAGCGCGCACGCTGTCATTTATTTCGCAAGATCGACAAGAAGGAAAATCTACATCTGCAGGTTAGTAAAGTGATTATGCTTAAAATATATGCCAAATTTTCTCTGTTATCAAGTGATGAATGTCTTCTATTTCACATAATGATAAAATTATTTGTACCTTATAAATTTTTGGTATGATGAGTTTCTTCAAGTTTGGTGCTTGTGAAGTTAAGGAATTAGATCTTAAAGTCGATGGAAGTCGTAAATCCTAGTGAACGAATAAATTAGCGCATCGATTAAATACAAGTTGTATAGATTACCTGAAACACCAAAAACACCATTCGATTTCCATTTGAAATGAATAGCGCGCTAGAGTTGGCAACAAGTTGCGCCATCCTGCTGTGAAGTTTTCGATTCAGTCCTGAGTTTCGTGAGGAATAAGTCTCGTACAGAGTGGTAAATTATTACACGGAGAGAAAAGTTGGAAAATTTGACTATACGAAAGACAATCGTGGAGCAAAATGTTTTATTTCAATCACGAATTTAGTGTTTGCTTTTCCTAAGCAATTATCACAGAATAATGCAAGGCATTTGTAGGATTTCAAGCACTTGAAGAGTAATTGATTCCCATACGCGTTTTTAGAGCTTCATAATAATAATTCGTAATTGAATGTCGGAATTTCGTTAAACTTTGCCCTTTTTCGTTTCTCTGTTATCCCAACACCCCGGGCTAATTACTTAATTACTACGACAACTAATGAGCATGGCAATGAGACTCTTGTATATTACAAAGTTCCTGATTATATCAGTGATCAGTGCGATAATTAATAGTACAAACGGACGCTAGACAAGCGAATAATCCGACATTTCCAACTGTCATAAATTGAAGTATTATTTACCAGAGTTTCCACCCCTAGGATATTCATGATTGATCTCCGTAAAAAAAATGAGATCAAATATCAGTGACATGATACTATTGTCAAACGCGAAATCCCCGCGAAAAAAAACCTCAATTCCTCCCACATTTTTTTAAAATAAAAAAAATACCTGAGAAAAGAGATTGAAAGAGGACTTTCATTTGCTCAACGAGCGCAACGAAGCTCAATGCAATTATAAATTCATCAAGAAGATAAATCAAAAATTCATTTAACTCTGAGAATCAGATTTAGAGACGTAACTCGGAGCAGCAAGATAGGAATTAGATAGAAGATGATTTTTTAATTATCCTAAACAATGAGATGGAAGTGTACAATGGAGATAATTGGACAGTCGATATTTGTAGAATATCTTTACTTTTGCAATTTTCAAGTCTATTGCTACAATAAATATTATTGAATATTTTGAAAATTCCGGTTATTATTGTTGTCAAGAGTTGGAGTTTTGATAAGTTGATTAGACAAAAATGATTTATTGAGATTCCATTGAATGACAATTTTGACAACTAGACTAGAACCAGGGAATTGATATTGAAGTTTATTACAGAATGAATTAAAAACTATTTTATTCAATTGAATAGCTGCTGATTTCTCAGCTTGATCATGATACAAATTGATAGAATATTCTTTAAAAAGTAACGAATTCTATCCTTCAGACTAGACTCTTAGAAAACAAGCAGGGGACAGTGATAGAAAATTTCCAATAAGTGTACTGCAAATTTTGCCAAAAATTGTTAAAACGGAATCTAGAAACCGGAATCCGATTGCTTTCTCCCTCTAAGAAATTTCATGAATTACTTAATGTCAAAAAATATTTAACATTGCATCTATAGTGCTGCCTCCCCCCCAGAGAATTAATAACAAGACAAGATAAAAAAAAAGAAAACCAAGAAATACCTTGAGAAGCTTAAATTTTCCATGGTTAATATGGCAAAGTCTCTCGACATATAAATATTAAAGGGGACAGCGGAGAAAAATACAAGATTTTATGTGTGCAAGAGAGTCTTTACATGAAGTAAAGACGTTGGGGATGAGTCGAGTTGGTAGAGCCCATGAACCAGCGATACGATACATTATTCCAGGCATGCTGGAAGACACCGGGAGTTATATGATGAACAAAAATTGAGTCTTACGCTCGTCATCTTATCAACATGTTACGTTGGCCTCCAGCCTCCGATGCATCCTCCGAGACATCATTATGCCGTCAGTTCCTTGAAGTTTATCTGCCACACGACACGATTGATCGTATGATACCTCACAGACTAGAAGATGACATTCAGAATTGTTTTCCAAGGTTTCTGATAATGCTTTGCCCTCTCGGCATCTTTTCTCTCTATTTTCAAACAAACAAGCAGAGCATCGATTCTATCTATTGACAATGTACGAGAAAACACTCCAGTTTTTTATGTATGAGTATATCTCCATGTTCCGGGAACGAAACGAATGGGCGTCATTATTTTTCATATTTATTATTATATTTTTTGCAGGTCTTTTCCGTTTGCTCATTCGACTTTATGAATGAAACAGTGCTTTGAATATGGCTGAAAATTGAAGGGTTTTATATATTCTTCAATTTTTTCATGCATTGAAAATCGATAGATTGTTAAATATTAATGTTTCATTTGAAAATTGGGAATTCTATTGAATTCACAGAGATATTTGAAATTTCACGTTCCCCCTTCCTCCTAGCGGTCGTTCAATCGAATTAACAGTGGAAAATGAATTGCCTTTATTTTTAAATAATTTTTTGTAAGCGAGTCTTCTTATGTCATTTTGATATATCCCGATTTAAATGGTGGTATCAAAGTGGCTTGAAATTGAAAGGTTTTATCATTCACATCTGTCGAAATATCCGTATAAATGGATATGGTAATTTCTATTTTCATGGAAAACAAAAGGTTTTATTTGAGAGTTGCCATCATTCTGCGGCTTTTATGAGAGAAAAATATTTCAAGCACGTTTGGAAAATGGAAATTGTCCCGGTGTATTTTCGGTAATCGATATTCAATCTTAGCCCAAGGGCCAATGAAAATTTCATGGATCCAATCATAAAGCTATCGCGGCGTTTATTACCAATTTACTTTGAAAGCCACCAGGGTTTTCGTTTTAAAAGAGTAATTACATTTACGCAAACTTGGTAACAGGCAATTATTGGGCATTTTGTTGTTGGTAATTGGTGCAATGGATGAATACAAAGTTTAGAATTGAATAAAAGTGAGGATCGAGGGGATGAACAAGTATTGCCGAGAGTTTCTTAATCGCAGTCGCCGAGAACGAGGTGGTAACTTGAGAGGAAGGTGAGGATTCTATGGGAGAGGAGTCACATACGAAAAAAAATTCATAGGAAGCCTAATAAATTTCATCGAATTTCCATTCAACTTCCTCTCTTATCTGTTTTTGGCCGTTACTATTGCAGCCAAATATTGCAGCTTATCCGTGTGTTTTTGTTCGATAGAAATGCTCAATAGAAAAAATCAATAAATATTTTCTCGAAAAATTTATCAATTCAAATTTGCCAAGTTTTTCTATTTGATTCTTTTAATGAAGAAACAGAGTGGAAAAAAATAAGTTCAAATTGCTAATAGGTTTTTCTATGAAATTTTTTTCAACATACGTGCTGAAGCAAGACAAATGGATAACCATCATCTCATGTTGTCGGACTGTCATGAGGATAAGGGAAATTGCGAAATTGCAGATTGCAATGGTCCCGATGGGGAATTACACTGATATTTCCTCATACGTGGCAAGACAGAGTGAAAATTTTCACCCTCGGGAGCGAGGCGGTATTGTTCTATTATAGATGTTTCTGCAGCAGTCTTCATTTCATCTACAATTGGCCAAAAGTAAATGTATTGAAATGAAGGAGAAAAAGACAAACGCGCTCAACAACAAATACAGATAATACATATATCGGAAATATTTCTCTTGATGGTTTTTTGGGGTGAAGTAAAAATTGTTCTCTTCATATTTATCAATTTAGTTGTCTATGAATATTATGAAAATATATCGAGGTGGTAATGCAGTAAAAATGAATAAAGCGCGAGCGGACAATTTTTTCGCAGTTGAGCGAACGCTTGGGTGAAGTTGAAGGGCGGATTGATGAAAGAGTCTGAAGAGTGTTGGAAGATTCATCTCCTTCTTAATATGATTAAGTATAATAATCTCCGACTTGCTAGAATAGAAGCGAGTTGAACAAATTTGACCAAAATCACAGTGTTTAAATCAAACATTAATAATCACAGTATTTTCACTGAATAATGGAACTAAAATTTAAAATGTCCATGAGTTTTATCATCAAATTGCAATTTTTTCGTGCAATTGTTTTGGAGAAAAAAAAAAAAAATGATAAAATATACTGGGGCATTTTGCAGTGGAAAAACCTTAGTTTCGTCATACACATTATGATTTATGAGGAGCATTGTAACATTATCTACAGCATTTAATAATTTTGTCGCACAATAAAATGTTTCCGTGAACCATGGCAAATTGACGTACGACGTCATTCATTCTTATTCGTCAACTTTCTGACTTATCTATTAGTTTGAAACATTTATCAGTTCCTTTGACTTGACTTTATACATGGATTATATCTTGAGATGAGTTCTTTATCATTTCGAGATAATCCACAAGTTGTTTGCCTTCTCAACAACTTGACTCCTTATCCCTGGTAATGATTACACAGTATGTCTTGACGGTTTTTCTCAACAAGAGTTGGGAATTTAATCCCCCGCTACAATAGGGGTGTGAGTTGATGAATTTCTTGGGGTAAACGTGATCAAGTTGATATTAATACACAACACGGTTGGCGGGAAATTTATTGGCTATACCTCTATGCAGTATACGAATAATTGGATTCGGATGATGCATTTGATAATAACTCGCACTACCTCTAGATGCAATTTAATCAATCAATTAATCAATCAGCACATGAAGAGCAGTTTAGTTATATGCAAATAGTTAACCAACAGTCAACATTTATACTCCTTTGAATTTCAATTGGAATACGGATTGGTTGTTGTTTTCACACCAACGGAAAACCAATTCCAATAAAAGATAAAATCAGAATGACTTTACACGTTTTTCGTGGATTTTCATTTGATGAGACTCCCCGCTGGTTGAAATAATAATGTCAAGGGAATGCGGGTCACTGCATCTATTCTAATTTTTCTGGAAATCATGCCATATGGATTATACTAAAATCATTGACTTTTATGTTTTATACAGATAAATTCTTTCATCTTCATTATATTCATGTTTATAAGGTCCAGTAAATAATTTTTTTTTTATAATTTGAGTGAATGAATCGCTTTATCTTTGTTATATTTATATTTTTCAATCGAATTAAAAAATTATCTACTGTTTTTAATAACAGTTTAAAAAGGAAAATGAAAAAGCTAAATTATTAGAATTGGTTGGTAACTATGGATAGGGAAAGAAAATTCGTGGATTGTGTGAGGGTAGAAAAAATGAATTATTCAGATGATTCTGTCTTCCATATCATACAAGTGCACAGCGTACACAGCATAACAAATAATCCTTTTCATATAACATAAGAGCCCCCAGAGGCCTAGTCAGTGGAGCGCATTTGTGTATGTTGAGGGAGTTGATGATAAGCGAGGGCAACAGGTTGCTCATGGAATTCACTCACCGGAAAGTGAAGTGATCAAATGATGGAACACCAAAAATTCGAATTTCAGTTGAAATCATATTTCTTTATGTAGTTTTTTTCAATAGAAAGCTGGAGACCAAATTTCTCTTTTCTTTTTGTTTTTGGACGGAAGTTGAATTCTTCCGTCTTGTTTTTTAGTAGCATATTTATTGAAATAAAAAGATGAAAAGATATAATATAGTATAGTTTGTTGTTATGCATATAACGCTTCTCGATTTTTTTTTCAATATAAGATAGTTCAACTTATACTAAGGGGTTACACAATTATGGCCAGACAAATGAATGCGACGATCTTGATGATTTGTTAACATGACATCAAAACAAAAAAAATCATTCTGTAATTAGATTATTTTTTTTTACTCGTAAATAAGAAAGACCGAAAGACTTGAAAACCGCCCAGCAAGCTGAGCGATGAAAAAATTTCCCAATCAGAGGGTGAGCTCTAGTGCATAATGATTTATTATAAAAGGTAACACAGCGTATCTTGAATTATTATTCCTATAAAAATCATTTTATTTATTCAAATTATTAATACTTAAGTTTTCAGTATTATCTTGAACAAATTAAACTGATCGAAGGGTGAAAAGTGACTCTGATTCATGACCTTTAACTTCAATTGCCTTCGCACATTTCAAATGGAATCTTGCGGCAATTTTTGCAACTACTGCAGCCGGCAAGATTATCGAGTTGGCCGTAATTCTAATGCCAACGGCGGCGATGTGATTGCCGTCGTATTGACGGGTATGGAGACGGATACGGAGAATCATTCACCCGGACGTCCTCATACGTTCTCATCCCCCTCAGGCGTTAAGTGTAATGCAGATCTGAGATGGCTACTCGACTCACTCTCCCAGTCATTTCCGTCTTCATGCTGAATGTAGTAGTACAACAGTTTGCTCTTTATTTTGTTTTTGAAATTCTAAAATATTTATCAATTAATTTAAGACTTTTTCTCATTTTCAACATTCGCCGAAGAAATTATGATAATGATAATGGAATGCAAAGACACATTCAAAAGGATATTTAAGTATTATTATTCAAATTGAAAGTTGAACACATTGAGAAAAGGCGCACGTAACTATCAATTTGATTTCAATAAACTTGCAACGATAATGATATTACCAAGAAGATTTAGGAGATGTTGAAAAAAAGGGTGTCCAGTAATATAAAACTTTTCTAATAAAGTTAGACCATGCCCACAACTCGTGTTTGCTGAATCCCTTGTCGCTTTCCCATGGTCAAACTAGCACAGTTTGTTATTGATAAAATCCACACATACAATCAAATAAACTGAAGGAGTCATGTAATATCGAGGACCGGAGAATAAATCATCGTTATTGATGTCGGTCAAACTCACTTGCCGATGAAAACTTATTGGACATAGGGAGATATATATATATATATATATATATATATATATATATATATATATATATTCATAGCGTCAAGTAAGTCAGGTGGATTTTACGGGGGCAATGATTAGGTACACGCAGCAATATCCCGACGGAACCCTCGCGAGCTTCCGGTCTGATCGCGAGCGTCCGTTCCCCTGGCATCCGCCAATCGATCTCTTGACTTTTCCAGCCTTTCTTATAAACGATATTTCAATATAGTTTGTTCAACGCTTCGATGATCACGTGCAGAAAGGAATGTAATCATTCATCAATGAAACAGGAGTAAGAATAAAGAAAAATTATATATTGGAGACAAAAAAATGCCCGGAATTTTCAAGCAACATCTTCATGCAAATGAATAAAATTCCATTTGAATTACAAATAGTGAAATGGCCACGTAAAACAGTAAATACTATTTTATTTGTCATTGCTCTGCAAATTTGTCTGACAAATGAATTGTTGTCTTCATTGATGAAGAAAAATTCTAGAAATGATTAAGAGTTTAAAAAAAAAAAATCAAATTGAATTAACAGAGACGGATGATCCGACATTGGATTTGATTAGATTCTATTTGACTCCACAGAGTGCCGCAAATACGAACAGTGGGTGATATCACACCTAACATGAATTTATTCGCTACAGCTAATGGCCGTTGCAAGTGGTCGTACATCACGCGTGTTTACCTTCCTTCCCCTCGAGAAGAAGGCTTCACTCTTTCAACAATAACAACTAACTATTGCCTCCACTAAATCGTTTAAATCGAGTCAACAGCCCACGTGACGAGAATTGTAATGGGGTAGTAGTGGTGCGGGAAGCATTTTGATACTGATGTAATTGACTACGTGTCTCTGGCACGGCCGTCCTCTCATTATTTTCCCCCTACGGTTATGGGCAATTTTCGGGAAATTAATTGTTCTTTATCACTTACCGGAGATGAGATGAGATATTCTATTAATTTTTTATTTTTCCATTTCGCGTGGCGGGATTTATTTATGATGATAGAATCCACGTGAAGTGGCATTGATCATTAATTCGAATTTATTCGAAATTGTTGGCTGGGTTAAAGTTAAATTAAAATGTTTGGTTCGTGAAATTAAATATTGAGGCAGAGTACATAATTAGGTGTCTGTAAGCTTTGACACCTCGCAATCAATGACATTGTTTGTAATAAAATTAAATAAGGACAAATAAATTGTCTGCTTTTCGATTGCGGAATGGAAAAAAATGAAATTACTAAATGTATGATTTTTTCTTTTTTGTTTCATCCCCATAGAGAAATGAAGTGCAACACTTGTCTCTTAATGACCCTAACTATCACAATCTTGGTCATTCTCTCCCCGGAGATATACGGCATGCCACCCGCCCAATGCAGTCCCGGTCTGTTGGACGAGGTACCGCCGAGGATTCGTAAAGTTTGTGTCGCCTTATCCACCATTTATGAGCTCGGCTCAGCCATGGAAAACTACATTGACGATAAAGGTAACCATCTGATAACACGATAGTGGATTCCATGTTGCGTAGGTTGGGGAGAAGGGTTAAAGGTAAAGTTGAGATTTTGCGGGAACAAACTTTGCGCCAGTGATAGTGGGCAAGTTTCATTCCAGCCACGAGTTTGACGTTTCTAGATGAATTGAGGATAATTGGGGATGAGAGCAAGGGTGGCGGGCTCTAGGAGATCATCGATTGCTTCATATGCTCGTTAAACTCTCTCGTCTGAGTAGTTTGAGATGATATTAAATAGTTTGTTCTTATGAAATTCATTTCAAAATTATCAATAAAAAAAAAAATAATAATTTTCTACAACTTTTTTTTCTTGAAAATACAACGGAACAAATGAAAATTTATTGAATTTTAATGATAGAAAGGATTAGTTATTATTAACCAATGCATTTGGTTGGAGACTAGGGTGTATTCGCTCCCACCAAATGTCCATTCGTTAATAGTTATCGAATCTCGTTTGGAATAAATGAATCATTCTATCAGTGAGGGATTCCCTCCCCTCCCCTGCCCCTCTCCACTGTCACCAAAACGAATCCATGAATTATTGTTCACGTGTGAAAATTACTTTGTGGAATAATTCCCAAGGACAGAATATGATGTACAAACATTCACAAAATTACATATCACTGAGATAACCGCATTTTTCTCTCCACCAGTTCCTGTTATCCACGAGAACATACCGCTACCAGACAGTGGAGTGAAGCGTCAGGACGTGGACCACGTATTTCTCCGTTTCGGCAGACGACGCTAAGTTAACAGGGATCGCGTAGCTTTAACCGAGATGTCAAGATGAAATTTAAAAAAAAAGTACTACATGGAGAAGAATTTGAGATATTTCAAGAAATAAGATTCTTTCAGCTTTTTATTTTTTTATTTAGATTATTTGTAGATAGAATATTCATGTATTACTTGTCAATTTTGATGCCTCGGTTACACGTGAAACCAGAGGAAATGAAGTCTAAAAAGAAACAATGTAATAAACAATTTTCATTCCAACTCCATGACTGCTAGAATTAATTTTTAAATTTCTCATTTATTGATTTTCATGAATTTTTATCGTTGATGCTTAAAATTCTTTTACGAAAGTTATAGTAATAATTGAAAAATTGACAAATTAAATTATTTAACGAGACGCTACAGATGTTACCTAAATTAAGTAATAAATATACTGAAAGCTACTTGACGTTGATAACACTGAAAATCCAATCCACTGTTCATTGCTAAAAATTCAACTAAAATAACAATAATAATAATAATAAGGCAAAAAAAAAAAAAACCATCACTTACTGGTGTTAAATAACTAAATGCATTTATCCAGTGGCCGTGAAGAAAATAACGCCGATTCTGTTCGTCAGTCGAGTCATGGCTGTATTTAATTACCTCGTCATTGAGAATAATCGAATGCAAAAATCCGCGCACGAAAAAATTTCATACAAGAACCTAGCTGGAATAATTCTGCTTCTTGCCTGCGCGATTTTTAAATAGAAAATATCAAATAAAAACTATTTTATAGAAAAAAATATCTGTAGAATTCCATTTGTTTTTACTAATTTTTCAATTGAGACATTTTTTATAACAATTCCTTGTCACCAATTTTTTTTTCCACTCTTCATCAGATAAAAAAAAAACTTGCAGAGGAATTTCTATAAAAAAATTCTCAACAGAATAAGCTGTACAGAAAAATCAAATTCAGATGATTTTTGTGTGTAGAAAAACACCATTTCCTATTGAACATTTCTATAAAAAAAAGAAGCGTCAAAAAAAATAATAGAAAGTTCAATAGAATTTTATAGCAAATTTTATTTGTACGTGTAACCGCAATTGCTAATTGTGCATTGGAACAGCCATCCACCACTATTCACTGTGCAATCAGAAGAACTGAGAGAGGTCACAGATTGATTTCTTCTTTCAATGTTATTCATTTAACTGCTTTATCAGAACAATATTAAGTATCCGTCGTAGGCCATCAGTGAGTCGATTACAAATTAATTGAGCCTATTTTCGAATCTCTCATCGTCTGACCCTCGGTCTCAATGAATTACACGCCTCTTTAAGATTGAAATGGATTGACAAATATCCAAGGAAAAAAAAGTAACATCATTCATCGGAGAAAGATTGAGCGATTGCTATCGACAAAAATTGACTGTATGCATGACTCGATAATATCGAATAATTATATATTTATTGTATGATATATGTATATAAATTATGTATCAAAATTATCCATCAATTTTATTCGTAAGAGTGCAAAACTCCCCGATAATAAAGTTTCATTCGCAGACTAATTAAATCGATGCCATTTAATTAGAATTTAATCAATTGTTACCGCGAAACAGACGAGGCACTCGTCGCTTTGTTCGTCAAAGCATCTCCCTGGGCGTTCTGGAGAAGAGAAAACAACTCATTCCGCGAATTTGATCTACTTGACATGCAGATGTTGCACAGGGATTCGTCTCAAGTTCTACAAAACTCCACTATTGTGTAGGGGAAATTATCAATGCCGAGGAGTGTCAGAATGTTTACTGGAAACCCACATAACTCAATCGCTTTTATCGCTAGAACACGTGTTTCGCATGATATCCTTGATTTAGGGAGCCTGAGAGAGTAATTATATGTACAGTATTCGCAGGAGAGTGATAAAACTTTGATTAGTGTTAACTGATTTATTATTCTTCCAACCGCCTGCATTTATATTTTCAACTAAAAAAAAGAACAATAACAAATGAAATACTAAATTTCTGTTAATTTTCAGCTATATAAATCAGAACAAAGATAAAAAAATCTTTACAATCCATATGTATTGAAATTTTATTTGTCCGAGAGAGGAAAAGCGGTGTCTGTACCGGCAAGCGGCAAAAAAAAATCCATTATTTATTACCGGAGAATTTTTTCTCTGCGCCAATTGTCGAATGAAAGTCAACTATACAAAGTACTGAGCGATATTACCTGGTCTCCTGGTCTTGGATTTTCGATAATTTAGCCAATTCAAGGAGTAATCGAGGATTTATCATTGAAGAATGTAATAATAAGATGAAGAGTAGATGGAGACTGGAGAAAATAGTCTGTTTTATTCAGATAATTTAGGGTTTTGGATGCAAATAACGTTATTATTCCGTTGTTGAGCAGTACATGCACCTCTTGCCCTAGTAATTACCGTACAGAAAAAAGACGTTAATTTTGTTTCTACTCGTAAAAAATAATCCATAGTAATGGGCTGAAAGTTTTAGCTGCGATGTGGGAGATTTTTTTTTGCATGGAAATTAAATGTCAAAACTTTGGAAAAAAAATAAAAAAGAAAAGAAAAAACAAAAAAAAAAGATTTATTGTGTCATAATAATTTCTACGAGCAATCATTCATGAGAATATTCTTCACGTTAGCAGCAGTATATTTCTAGTATATTCTCCCAATGGAAACGTAAAAACTTGCCTCATCTGCAGCAACTCCTGAATTTACAGACGGCTATTTCTATTCATTGCACTTGATGCTTCATGTGCACGTTGCATCCCACGCAGCTGGAGAAATTGTGCTCCTCCATGTCCATCATGGATAGGGGAATCGGCCAGGGTGGGTGACAAGTTCGTGATGAGGTTACTGATAACTGATACTGTTGGTTACGTGTGTTTTATATCTATCCTGTTTGAGATGCAAACAGCAGACTAGGATAAAACTAGTAAATATAACAGTGGAGTAATTGTCCATGGTGACAGTATCAAGAGAAAGTATCAATTGTGGAGTGATCAAGTTGTCGCAGTGAGACAGCTTTTAATGGTATTTCGAATAGGTAATGAACACTCGGAGATAATCCCAATGACACAAACAACATAATTTTCACGTGATTTCCTGGGGGAGTAGGGAGTACACATGTGGGTTTTACACGAGCAATAATCTAAAGCTGCCGCAGGGGATTATATTACCCGACAAGTTGAATGAATTGTGGTAAATCCCGTTATAGTGGTAATAGGAATTATTATTTCTACTTGTTAAATAACACGACAGTCATCGACTAGACGTCAATGAATACGTAAACACGAGAATAATTTCGCAAATGATTATAGTCGAGTTGATTTTGGATAATCAATCGCACACTCATGCACACGGAAAAAAAGTGCCTTAAATTTGGACTGTAAAAGACATAATTTAAGATGTTTTAATTCCTTTCTTCTTTTTCAACAATAAATGTCTTGAAAAGGCGAAATAAATTTCTTAATTTATGCTATTTATTGCTGTGCGACGCTAATCTAAAACTACGGATGAAAACTGGTCTATTTGTCGAGTTAATGACTCGTTGGGAAATTTTTCAATCTTTGTAAATCATCAATGTTTCATAAGAATCCCGGAATTCTCGAGGAGTCCAGTGTAAATTCGATCGCACCTGGAATTTAGTGAGACCATCTGCACATTCGTTAATGCTTTCATGCAAATTGATCATTGTTTTACACCAGAAAAAAAGAGTATGTCGGAAAATCAAGTTATGCCAAGTAGTCGGGGTCGTTGCTTTGCTAATAAACTCCCAGCGTTATTGAATAATCAATCGTCCATTGAACGTCCATTGACGTGATAACCCCATGCTATGCTTCACCGGAGCAATTCATCGGAGACGTGACACTTTTTTTTTTTTTATTTATTTTTATTTTTTCTTCACCACAACATGTTTTTATTTTATTGATCGTTAAAGTTGTTTGGGGCTGTTGATGTCTACTTCCATGTGTAACAATTAATTCACTATAGTGAACGAAATGATTGGATTAGGAATGAAAGGGTATTTTGTAAATATCATTAAGGCACACAATAATATAATGCAATATATTGATTTATTTACAATTTGTAAAGATACGTGAAGATTCTTAAACTAGTTAAAAGCGCTCAATTGCGAGGTATTTCACCTATTTGTCATTTAAAAATTAATGAATTCAGAATAATTAAGTGTTATTTTGAATTGTTGCACAACCGAACGTTTTTGTATAACTTTGAGCGCTTGGGCAATTTACATTGCATTTTTTTAACTCTATTGATAAAGAAATGACAAGAGTTGATGACTAATTCCTATATTAATGTGACATTGTTTCACTTGTGAATAGAGAGAGGTAAACAGGAAATGTAATGCTCCATTTTCAGATTCAATGTGAATAGACTGGGTAAGGTTGAAAATAGTTTATAAACTATAATTTTCATAAACTATATTATCAGACTATTTTTTGATAAGCCCTAGAAATCAATGGATAAATGGATTCGTTCATATCTATATTCGATTATAATTTAAGTGGTTTCAATCAATCAACATTGCAACTGGATAAAAATTTTATGCTGGAGTAAATCAAGTGCAGCAGGAGAAGAAAAGACTGTGATGCTGTATCGCTTCAACTATATTGATTTCACAACTGGGAGTAGTTGTTCTCGGCACACGAGTATTCATCACCAATATTGTACCACGAGGATCCGAGTTATTTTTTCAAAAATTATTACAACTCCATAAACACTTGGACACTTGAACGAACGATTATTGTAACACCTACTGCAGTTGCAGAGTAACAGTGTTAAGTGATGTGATCATAAACCGATCGCGAGTACGAGCGCATTAGAATAGTAGCAGTGCAGTGACAAGTCTAGTAATTTGAGAGTACGAGATAATTAATATACCTAGGAGTAACGTTGAGTGAGCCTCTTGCGTTTATTAATTCGTTCAATTGCAATTATGTTTCGTTAGTGCGACTAGAATAACAATGTCATTCTTGGAAAAGGACGTTTTAAGGCTGAAGAAGATTGTTCTCTACTAATATTGTCATTTACAACAAACCCTGTGGTTGAAAACATGATAATCTCGAAATTAAATTGAATTAGTAAAGTACACAATGCCAATAAATAATGAGAAAATTGTAACAAAATAGTCAACTGTTATCAATAATTACTCGACTATCATAAAATGGCGATAATGTTAAATATCTGGATTTTTTCTAAAAAAAAAAAATATATATATATATATATATGATTAAAAATCGTATCAAATTAAATACGACTAGCATTCTCTTAATGACACGACATATGTGTTACTGAACCCACAACATCATTTTATTGCTTCTATTTTCTCTATTTTTCCTCGGTTATATTTAATTTATCGTCGGTAGTATTCCAAACGATATTGCCACGTTTCATGGTGGGGCTGAGTAGGGTGGTTGCTGTCAGCAATTTTGATGGTGTCTCTCGTCACCAAAATAAGATACAGATACGACGTCACCACCAACATTGATGAGACACTGGCCCTGAAATTTTCATGTATCATTCACCCTTGGAAAATGATTCAAGGATTCAAAGGCGCAAATGGCAAACTGGACAAAATTAAATTTACAAATATACAAGATCGGTTGGTTGAATTTGAGAGCAAAACATTTAGAATAATCCATGCTCAGTCGGTTTTTGTATTTAATGACTTGATGAAAGCCGAACGAAAATCCAATAGAAATCAATGGATCTGAAAATTCTATAAAGTACCCAGAGACAATTCCAACGTCTTGTCGAGTTTAGTTATGATCAGGCGTGCGGGAAATTAAATACGTTATTTTATTACATCACGAGCGACAGAGTAAAGAGTCATCTAAATTTGGTTATTTTCTTATGGATGAAAAAAAGAAACATTTAAAATGTAAAAAATTGTATGGGATATAAAGAGGACAGGACCATGTGTGGAGTTTCGAACTCTCTTTCAATAAAATTAATATGAATGATATTCATGAAAGGAGAATCAAGGTATAAGTTGACTTAACTCGCAGGATGATAGTTGAGAATGAAAAATTTTTTTTTTACTCAAATCGCTAATATATAAAATTGTTTTCCACGAATANAAAAAAAAAAAAAAAAAAAAAAAAAAAAAAAAAAAAAAAAAAAAAAAAAAAAAAAAAAAAAAAAAAAAAAAAAAAAAAAAAAAAAAAAAAAAAAAAAAAAAAAAAAAAAAAAAAAAAAAAAAAAAAAAAAAAAAAAAAAAAAAAAAAAAAAAAAAAAAAAAAAAAAAAAAAAAAAAAAAAAAAAAAAAAAAAAAAAAAAAAAAAAAAAAAAAAAAAAAAAAAAAAAAAAAAAAAAAAAAAAAAAAAAAAAAAAAAAAAAAAAAAAAAAAAAAAAAAAAAAAAAAAAAAAAAAAAAAAAAAAAAAAAAAAAAAAAAAAAAAAAAAAAAAAAAAAAAAAAAAAAAAAAAAAAAAAAAAAAAAAAAAAAAAAAAAAAAAAAAAAAAAAAAAAAAAAAAAAAAAAAAAAAAAAAAAAAAAAAAAAAAAAAAAAAAAAAAAAAAAAAAAAAAAAAAAAAAAAAAAAAAAAAAAAAAAAAAAAAAAAAAAAAAAAAAAAAAAAAAAAAAAAAAAAAAAAAAAAAAAAAAAAAAAAAAAAAAAAAAAAAAAATAAAAAAAAAAAAAAAAAAAAAAAAAAAAAAAAAAAAAAAAAGCCGAATTCATCAGATAGCTGACGTGCAATAGTAAAATACTATTACGATCTTTCGCATCAGATAAGTGTTCAATATAAATTCACAAATTTATGCGATAACTTGTATATTTCAAAGATTTAATTTCGATTTGTAAAGAATAGAAAGACAATACATTCATCTGATATAAGACCTGATTCAAGTGCTCTCTGTGTTATATGATTTTGCTCACCCAACAAAATAGCAATAGGGATTCGCTTGGCAAAAGAGGTACGACAAAGATCATAGAAAAGTACAAGTGAATGGTGAGTAGTCACACTCAAAGCAATACAAAATGCCTCACATACCTGATTCTTGTGTGAACTGTGTTGTAGTATGCACTGCATCATGAAAAATGCGACCATAGCGTTGCCACCGAGCGCTGTGATGTGGGCACGAACAATCGCTAATACTTCCGTCACGAAGCTGTGAGTGAATCCACTGAGTCCACCATTCTGAACAATTAAAGTGCCAAGAGCGATTAATAATCATTATCCTCGGCCGAGAGAATATTGAAAAACGCTGGGAAAGTTTCAATTGTATAATTACCTCTCTAATTGATGTACTCTCTCTGATAAAGAAGAAGTTCAAGTTTCCTAAGTACCTCTCAATTCTTCCACCCGGTAGATATGACAGAGGTGTTATATCCACGCCATATCTCTCTTTCAGAGGCATCTTGAAGCATTCCAAAGACAAAAAAGAAGGAAAAAAATTACTAGATTCTTCAAATAGATTGTCTGTCTTTGCTGACAGAAAAAAAACACATTTTTCCAAGATTATTTGAACTAAGTCATATGTCATAAGTCACAAGGAAAGATTCATTGAAATCTTGTTTCTATTCGATTTAATCATCTCCTAGGTACGAATTTTTTATCAATTTATGAAAGTAGCAAATTTCTCGACTCGAGATTATATTAGGTGAAAAACCTTTTTTTGTTTTCTTTTGTTTAGTTTTTTATCAGTGTTGGTTGAAATAGTGAAATGAAGTAATGGATACTTACATGCTTGTACTTATGCTGATGCGATCTATTCTTGAACGGAGATTTCGCTCGATACTTTTGATTGGAATTTATCAATGGTGAATTTGAAATCGAGGTTAATGATTGGTTGATCGCCACATGGCCGTCTGATGAACTGTTGAAATTCTCAGCATGATCTTCATCGAGACTGAATATCAAATCATTATCATCCGGCTTCTTCAGTTGATCTCTACTCGACGAATTATTAACAACACCCTTTTTTTTATATCTACTCATTTTCGTGGGCTCTCCCAGCCCCAACGCCATCCCTACAACTGTCAGCTGTATCTCGTCCTGTTCAGGAAGTGCCACTTTAAATTGCATATCACAGAGAGCACACGGCACCATTCTCCTCAGTTTAAAGAAGATAGTTTGAAGAATTCGGGCGAAATACTTGGACGGCATCGATGCAAATTGTCCAGCGGGTATTTTTGCCCTCGATATCTGAGTGAACATCTGGAGATTTCTGACTATTTCCAGATCTTCCAGGCCAGGGATGCTTTGAGTATTTACAACATGAAAATCATCAGGTGGTCTGTCGTCCATTAGAAGATTAATTCTGTCCATATCCTCGACATCGTCTACTTCCAAGACACAAGCATCTTTCGTGCCTGCACCTAAATCTAGATCAGGGAGTTCTTCATCAGAATCGTCGGTGTCTGATGTCGTGACTGCTCGACCATTTTCAATATCCTGTTGGAAAAAACGTGTGATATCCGGAAGAAAAGAAAAATAAATAAAAAATAGAAATACAAGGATGTTTATCCAACAACGTGAAATTGGAAAGAATTTTATCATTATATTTTTTATTTTTTCAACTAATAGACAGAGAGTTATCTCTCTTCTATGTTGATAATAATTAGGACTATATGAGGTTCAATGTTTCCAATATCCATTCCAATAATAGCTGTTGCAACTCAATTTTTATAATCACAAAAACTTAATTTCATCATATATCCAAAATCACAGAATTGTCATTCGACTTTGGAAAAATGGATAAGCATTCCCCCATTAAATGGGGTAATGGTAACTTACGGTTATGGGTTTAAGACGGTAATACTCTCGATTTTTCTTGACAGTTTCGATGAGATTCTTCTGTATTTCACCAAGTTGTTCCTCATTATGCCAAGAATTAGCAGACGCTATTTTCGGTATACTAGGTATTGGTAAAGCAGTCAAAAAAACAGCAGTACCCACAGCCATACCAATAACAAGCCTCTCTCCAATTGAAACCTGGACTTTCAATCCAAAAATGGCATTCATACCTTTAACTTTGAGCTTATTCAACAATAAACTGTGTAACTCATATTCTAAAAATGGTAAACAGTCTGATATCTCTTTGGCATTCAATTCACCACGCAGATCTCTCTTATTTTTACAAACAGTTGCCTGAAGAAAACAACCACGTCCCGTTGTCGGTATATTATCTGGTAATTCAATTGTTGTGAATAATACATCAGGGACTTTGTATCGTCTACATATTACACATTTTGATACATCCACTCTGAAAGGCACACTTGACTCATTGTAGGGAAGATGACAGAGGCTGCAAGCACTTTGAAAGGGTATATATGATGATGATATTTCATGATCGTTGGAATCTGAAATACGTTTAATTTTAACTGTTTGGTTTTGACAAACAACTACTGGCACCTCCTCACTCTTTTCATTTTTAGTAACAACGTTTTTCTGTGAATTTTTCTCTTTATCATTATCGAGGGCATTTGTCACTGAAGGCGTTTGCGTTTTATTGAGTAATATCTCTTGATCTTGACTAGTATTCAAGAGGTTTATCACAGCTGCTGTACCGGATGCATTCAACACGCAGACGTCATCACTGCATAAAATAATAATAATAATAATTAATTTTTAATTTTTGTTATTAAAGCAGGGTTATCAATCAGGTTTTCTCTCGGTGTAACGAGAAAAACTGTCTCCAATTACCATATACTAATCTCTTCTTTATAACCGAGAACAACATTGCAACCAAGCGCACGAGCGTGAGATCGAACTTCCATTCTAATCTCCTTCCACCAGGCGTCACGGCCCTCGGGCTCTTCCAGATTTGTAATTCTCTCTATTAACTTGACTGATCTTGCACTTACTAATCCACCTGTGAATCATTATTATTTCACCGTTACATGTGTTACATCACATTATTCGTCAATCGTCATGTAGGACAAAAAAAGAAAATGTAAAAAATGTAAATACCTATGTGCAAAACGAAGCCAGGTGGATAATATTGCATTGTTATAAATGGATACTCAAGCATCTCCAAGGTATCTTGATTCATAGTTCTAACAATTGCAGTCGACGGCCTCAAATGACCTCCCCCCATCGATCTGTCACTACCAGCCAGTGAGTTCCCTGAAGATTATGACAAAAGAACATTTTAAGTTAACACTTGTCCGTTGGCTTGGTTTGCACGTTTATTGCCCTCTTATATTTAGGAACCATTAGCAGAGACAGGTTTACCATTACGTTCTGTTTGAAGGATTGGTTTTGGTACATCCAGTGGAGGTGTATGTCCTGTTGTTAATTGTTGTTGAGTTGAAACTGTCATGCCAACAAGAGAAAATAATTTTTTCAAAATACACCAAACTCATGCAATTGCATTGGAATTAACTCAACCAACGGAGAAACGGAGGAACGACAATTGGATGCATCTTGTTCAAATGAAGTAATAATTATCATCTGATTATCATCGTGGATCGAACACTGGAGAATGCCATGAGGTTTCATAGTCACCGTAGATGGAGTTAACAAGACTACGATAGGAAAAGAACTCAAGGGGACAACAAATACCCTTAAAGTACTGAGTTTCTCAGGTAGATATAAATGACACCAATTAACAAATATATTTCCTTCACTTCAGCTCACTTCAGCTCAACAGCTGACAATTGTTTTTAATAATTGCAACCGGTTTTTTTCAGAGGTGGGGTGAAGGAGAGAATATTGAGTAAACGATTGGATGAAATATTACGCATTAATTCAACAGTGAAAAATTTACTTGAAATTAACATGTTTTCACATCAGGTCTTTTAGGGCGTTAAATTGGATTAAATATGTAAATTACAGATTTTGCATAATGAGCAAATAATTATCATTGATTCCTAAACGGTACTCACGTTTGTGAAAGAATTTACAAAATCCTGGCAGGAGAAATAATGTGAATGGAACAGAAAAGAAAATCATAACTCGGTGACAGTTTTTTATCACGAATAATTGATGATTAATGTAATGGAAATAATGATGATGATGATGATGATGATGATGATGATGATGATAATAATAATAATAATAATAATGAGGTAAACGAAAAACTTGAGGTCAATGTATAGGGAAAGCATCGTGCATTCCAATCCTTGTATTGATCATAACTTTACGATTTAATCTCAGTTCTAAGTAATAGAACAGAAAAGAATTGAAAATAAATAAATAAAAACTTGTCAAACTGTCAGGTTTGCTGCTCTATAGGGAACAGCAGACCACTTTATTAGAATTATCTTTAGGCTAATAATAAATCAAAAAGTAAGCAATCAACTCCTTAAACTGGCTACCATGTACAAGGCTTCTCCAGCAATTGGTCATTCATAAAGGAGAATAAAAACATTATCGACGATCGATTTATCCTTTAAAAGTTGAAAACTTACCCTTAGGTGTGATGCTCAGGTCAGAATCGCTGGATCTTCGATGCAGTGGTGTGGGTAGTTTAGCGGCAGGTGTAGTTGTCCCTTTGGAGCCAACAGAGGCAGGAAACACTGGGGTATTGACTGGACTCGATGATTCCTCCTGCAGTCTGGGAGTAAGAGGCGGAGAGGCCACACGCGTATCGTCAGTCATTTTAGATATGTTAGTAATATTAGTTATTGATAAATGGCTTTGTAAATCCTCCAAACTTCCCTCACTGTGACTCTTGTGCACCGAGGTGTTTATATCTCTAGGATTCAAACTTCCGGGATTAGTTGATTTTTTAATAACACTCAGGGGAATAATTTCATTGGAGTCATCATTTGGAGTGATTATTTGTTTTGATAGTTGGTTAGATAGTTGGTGGTATCTGAGGTCGTGATGATCAAGTATTATTTTATCACTAGGAATTAATTTGTCTCTTGGAATCAGTGAGTGGGGCTCGTTAAAGCTGGAAACATGTTTTGGGGAGGCTTCTATAGGGGAGGACTGTGAGCTTTTGGTGACTTTCGTGGAAACTGAAGGAGAGTTTGAAGGATACGTGGCGAGAGGTGAGATCTGGTGGTTGTGGTGCGAGTGGTGGTGATGGTGATGTCTCTCCGGAGATTTTGATCTTGAATTCTTTCTGTATGATCTTGTTCGGTGAATTGATTCTGGAGATGGTGTTGAGTTGATATGTCTGTGGGCATGTCTTTTCTTGCTTCTCGTTGAATCCTTTCGTTCCGAGTGCATACGGTGCGCCATCATCTTGATATCTATGGTTCTTAGCAAATCGAGCATACAGTGCTGACGGTATTTCTTTGTGAATCTCTCGCTCATCAGTTGAGCTTCAATGGTGTATTCTTGGGGGAATGCCAGTGTAAACTCTGGAGGGTTCTCATTGTGGATGTTCAAGTAGGGAGTATGGATGTTCATGTCTAGGGCGGCAAGTGTTGGTGGCTTAAGATGGGAGTTATCTGATTCGAGTTCTGCCGGCCCCCCCATTACTATTCTGGCTGGTCTCGGTGAGACTGCAATCGATTTGTTGTTATCTTTTGGATCTAGATGCAGACCTTTTTTCGAGGTCGATGGTTCATCTCCTGATGTGTGGGGCTTGTGGGATTTTAGCTTGGAGGGTCCTTTATAAATCACTGTTTCTGTTCTTGATACTTTTTTTGACATCTTGTCCTTCTTTTCGTGGTGATTTTTATTAGCTTCCAGAGAGCCACAATGTAATAAATACCTTTTATACGGAACTGCCAAATCTTGAGCAGTTGGGCTATCAAAGCTTTTACAGTAGGATAATACACCTGGATTCTGATGGCAAATAGTCTCTGGGTCTCTTTGTGGAGGTACACGTGGCTGCTTCACTGCCTGCTTTTGGATAACTCCTATAACTTCGGGATGGAATTTTGGTTTGTAATTGGTTTGTAATAGTTGAATATCGCTTATATCGATAGACAAGGGTGGTTCTGATACTTTATTCAGAAGCAAAATATTTTCGCTGGGTATTGTAGTTGCTTCGAGTAATTGGGAATCTAATGGTTTCTTGTTAGTTGAGGGCGTTTCAGTGTTACCTTGTGAAATAATTTCTGAAACAGTTGAAGAGAAAGGATAAATGAGGGGGTGAATATTTTCATCAGGCCCAAAGTCACAGTCAAGGATTAATCCCTCTGGAAAAGAGTTTTGTTTGGCTCTTTCAAGAGCCTTGTTGAAGTTTCTTTCATCTTGCTCTTTGGATTGCGGGTCTTCACAACTTTTACATATTTCAACTTGTCCAGAGTTTAGTCGATCAATTTTCACAATTTCTTGTGATGTAGTTTCATTCAATTGGTCATTATTATTAGACCAATCAATCCCAAGGGATGACAAATTGTCGACAATATTATCATAATCAGTGCTATTATTTTCGACTGTATTATTCAATGAATCTTCCTTTCCAAAACATTCAGACACGATCCCATCAATCTTTTCACTAGCAAGTGTCAACGAATCATCAAGAATATTATAATTGGTACTAGACTCGGAAGGTTCATCTTCATCCGACGTTGATGTATCTGTTTCAGAGGAAGATATCATCGGAACATGTCCATCAGTATAATCACAATCCTCTTTATCAAGAGCAAAAACATGGCTCTTGACATTCTCTTTAACCGCAACCTTTTCACCAGGTTCTTCGTTCGAATTGCCATCATCTGAGGTGCTGAGTGGTCTCGAACCATCGCTTAGATCCTCAAAATTATCTAGAAAATTAACTGGGGATGGAGTTGGGGTCTCTCGATCCTCAAAAACACTGTCAAGAGGGAATCCAGCGTGGACTGATCTAATCAGCAGCGCTGCAATGCCACCATCAGGCTGATTCCTTTTATGTGTAAATTTCTTTTTCCTCATAGACTGCCTCAGTTCTGAGAATGAAGATCGAGTGGAGTCTGAGCCAGCAACTGACCAAGTGCTGGAATAATAAGTCGAATCATCGCTCTCTTCATCAACAGAATCAGAGATCTTTGATTTCATCTGGATCATCTTTTTGGGTAAATACCTCAAGTTTTTCAAGCCTCGAGAGAAGGCGGAAGTCCTCTCACCCCTCATATCTTCCAGAGCTAACATTGTTCTTAAAGAAGACTCACTTATCAACTCATCTGACAATGATTGGGTCGACAAGGCTCCGGATTTTTTAAGCCGCCCTAGAGGACTACTTTGCAATGACATCTGTCGTTTGAGATTATTCGCGCTGTAATCAGTTATTCTCATGGCTGATCGAGCTGTTTTATTCCACTCACACTTGGGGAAATTGTTGCCAATCTTCGTGGCTTGAAGATTCATTGGAGAATGGGAGGGAGGGGAACTTGAGAAATTTGAAAGCAGGGGCAAACCATCATCACTCTCTGAACAATCGAGTTGGCTTTTAGATTGTTGTGAAACAAAATACGAAAGGCTAGAACATGCACAGACATGCAGGTAACACACGGGGAGATAAAGATTGATTAATTCATTTTCTTTAGTTTTTTCCTCTCAATTCTTGTTCTACACTGTCAAGAATTTTGACTACAATTTTTCAACGAAACTATAAATTTCAATGACTTTCGCTAAATGTATTGAGTTACTCACTCTTCAACATTCTGGCTGTCATTCGTTATGCTGCTGATGTCCTGTAGTTTTATAAGAGTCACTGCAGTACCAATCCCTCGAGCAACGATACCTGATTCTCCCTCCAAATCGAAATTCTGACAGTAACTGAAAATTGAATGGGCATTGGGTATTTATACTAGTAAATGTGATTTCTTGAGTGAGTGGTTTAAATTAAATAGCCAATTCAACATACCCAATCACAGCATTTCCACCGAGATCCAATGCTTTTAAACCTATTTTCCTCTGGACTTCCCCACTGAGCTTGATGAATAACGTCTGACGTGCCTCGTTCGACGCTCGTGGAGTCCTTATCTTATCGATCCACTTGTACTCTGGGTCGTCACTTACAATGAGCTCTTCTACGAATCCGTGGATAACTTGAACATGGTATCCTTGGGGAACATTTGGGGCTGTAGAGAATTTTAAATGTATTTAAAAGTATTGAAGGAAATGAAACTAGTTTGATAGTTATATTGTTGTCTTTCATAGTGGAATGTCACAGAGCGAGTCGATTTTCTAGATTTTAAGTAGTGAATAATCATAATCATCTTGATATGATGATTATGATTTTACAACACTCGTTATGAATAAACAATGGAAAAAATGGAAAAATAGACTTGTTATGGTTCACCCCTCAACAACTGCCTCCATACAATACCTACAATAAAAGAATTGAACTCCACAAGATGACTGTCGAAATTTATTGAAGTCGGAGAACAATTCTACTTTGACTATGATGCTAACTTCCCCTCTAATTCCATGCATTGTATCAAATACAGGGATCCAACCGGTCATTACAGAACCTGTACAGATTGAAAACAAATTATAAGAAAATGTCAGGTCCCATTGACACTTGATTATAATTTCCAATATAACTTACCCCCTTGAGATCCAGTGCTCGAACAAAGTGAAGCCTCCAATGTCCAAATGTTCTTAACAGGTGGAGGTAAACCCGGCAATAAGAGTGGATTGAGATTCAAATAAACTTTACCAATAGCATCATTAGCAGAATACGTGTCATGATCCATTAATCTGAGCTGCAGGGGTTCGTCCTGCAGCTCAGCATCATCAACTTCAAACCTGTACCACTCAGAGTTCCACTGGGGATTGAGAGTCTTTCGGCACACATCAGTCTTGTAAGTTGTATTTCCGAATTTGATCTCTACATAAGCATCAGTTGTATCACCAGAACGATCCATAACTGGCAGATTTCTTCCTGCCAGAATTCTCACTTTTATTTTTCCTGGCATTTTGACGAATTTATTGATTGTCTGAAATTATTTCCAAAACGGCGTTGGTCCGCTCTTGTCCTCCACTATTGAATTAAATTTTTACTTTTAGTATGAATATTGCATTTTTCGCAAAAATTGTACGTCTTTCGAGAATAAGATGATCATTTGGAGTAGAGAACTTTGCTTCACTCGTCTTTGTCAAATTTTTTGGCTAGTGGAACAACACATCATTATCAAGGATTCTATTTTTACAGCGAAATGATTTTTACATTAGAATCATTGAGTGTAGAAAATTTGAAAACAATTATTGACGTAAAAGAAACTCAAACTATGGTATTGAAAATTTTTTTAAAACGTTAAACCGTTAAAAAATATCAATAAAAACATACTCACCTCTGGATGTACTCAAATAGGTTAAGTGTGCACCATTTTTAAAGATTATTATACGTCAGCACTTGAACACTTCCGTGCCAACAACTTATAAATACCTCTACAGACTACATTTTTTAGAATGATGAATAGCCCCAATGTTAGATCGATACACTATTGAATTTGAAAATAATGCATTTGATAAATTTAAAATACTCCAACGGTTTCACTAGTTTAACGTGGAGAGAATATTCAAGAAAAATTAGGGTGAAATCATCGCCGTAGCCGTTATCTAAAATAAACTACAAGTTTAATAATAGTCATTTATAATGATCTTTCCATAAAAATGGTGATTATTCGGAAATAATAAAAGAATTGGAGCGTCTGACAAGTTTTTACACGCCAAGAATTCCAAATCGGACCTCTCGCGGCACTCGCGCACACTATCTCCGCGCATATCCAAGATGGCTACATATACAGGCTCGCGATAGTGAACGGCGTGCGTGGCCCTGTTTAGTCATTATTATTCGGTGTATTCTTGAGTGGAATAAAACTAAAATGGTGCAAATAATGATAAACAAAGTCATAAAACATGGATAAAAATTAGTGCAAATGAATTTTGTGAGGAAATTGGCCCTAATTGTAATTAATTAAAAAAGGACTAGAGTGCCTCGGAGAGTGACGTCAAGCATCATGATGGCGGCTTGGGACTCGGCGTGTTTGGACTTGTTTGGCTTTTTTTTATCAATTGCAATTAGGGACGCTTAATAACAAGACGCCCTCTATGAATGTCTGCGTTAAGGGTGCACATCTACGATACACAAGCAAATGGGGGCTTGTGTGAACGCGTGGGTGTATGGGCGCGTTTCGCAATCGACGTAGTAGCAGTAGCAGTACTGCAACCCTATATTTTGCTTTACTGCAGCTACGGTAGTTGATTCCGAAACGCACCCATACCTCTTTGACGGCCATATTGGCAAAAAACCGCGCCCTCAACGATATTTCCTGTTCCCAATTTCCCTCAAATTTTTCTAGTGTGCAATGCCAAATTTCACCATTGCGCAACTCCTCCGCGCACATTCATCATGGCGGCTGTCCACTGGCAGGGGAGGAGGTTTTGGCGTTCGTCCGCGGATTTTCGGTGAGAAAGGGGGTTAAACCGGGGAAATAATTATTAATCGTGCAGTAATCAGTTAATATTGAGTGCCGGGGATGATTTTATCAACAAGTCAGACTTTATTAGTGCATATTATTAAGCCCAGATCTGTAAAAAGTGCAATGCTATACATATTTCGTCATTGCGCAACTCCTCCGCGCACATTCATCATGGCGGCTGGCCACTGGCAGAGAATGGAGGGTTTGGCGTTTGTCTGCAGATTTTCGGTGAGAAAGGGGATTAAACCGGAGAAATAATTATTTTTCATGCAATAATCAGTTAACATTCATGGAAAGAAAGGATTTTATCACAAAAACTCAGACTTTATTACTGCATTATTACAGAATCGAGACATCATGGCCGGCCTTTGGTACTGCAAGGATAGAGAAGGATGTGAAGGTAAAAAGTGGGATTGTAGTTGAATTTTGGAATATATATGCCAAGCCGACGGGTGTTTCAATGACCGGTGAGTCCCCAAAATATTAATTACTTTATTCTTTAATTGTTGATTTCGTTGGTGGATAACTATGAGAAGAGGGACGAATAAAATGACAACACAAGTCTCTTCAGATCGTAAAGGAACAATAATAATCTAAAAACGTTCTTCCAGTGAATAAATCTAATGTTTCCGTATTTTCGACGGCTTTGTTATTCACAAATGTCAACTAAATTTGTTAGGCTTTTTTTCATTTCGCATTTTCTCCTCGAGGGAGACCAACGATACTTTCGTGCTATAAAATGCTCATAATTAATTTTCATTTTCACCTGGACCAAGGGTCGGATTTTGGATTTTCTCACAGGGACAGTCGAGTTTCGCGAAAATCCAAGTTTTTCCTCATGTGAATGTTGATACTGTATTTACAAATTTGTTCCGGGGAAATTTTGTCCTATAATTAATTAATATAATTAAGAAATAGAG